>NC_136983.1:11646837-11671837 GCF_032717465.1 Coenobita brevimanus | reverse complement strand
TACATTGCCAAAAACATTATAGCAACAAACGCCAGTAGGGAGGAAAATCTTTGTAATGACCATGAGAGCTCAGTTGGCCTAATACTTCAATTGACTCTTACCGTAACGACTCTGCCCCTCCTCCACTAACGGTTATTTTGTGAGGTGCCTGGGACTAGTGTGTATGGACGTGGTTCAGTTCTAGCTAATGCAGGAAACAGTTTTGTAACCGAATAGCGAACAAATGGTGACAATCGCCGGGACCCCTCTTTTCCTCACTGGGCTATAACGGACTGCACGATGGATGAATTTGTTGAAGTCGCCCAGTAACAGTCTTGCTTTACGTGAAACGTTTCGACTCACCCAAGAGGCTGATCGAGATTTTTTGGTCAGGTAACGCCATCAGAGACATTAGATAATCTCCCACCCTTGAATGTATCGTGGAGTAATGTAGTACATACAAAGTGGCTTAGTATATGGATAGGGGATCTCTCTCTCTCTCTCTCTCTCTCTCTCTCTCTCTCTCTCTCTCTCTCTCTCCCTCTCTCTCTCTCTCTCTCTTTATATATATATATATATATATATATATATATATATATATATATATATATATATATATATAGTGTTAAAGTAGATACTGGTGTATGTTTACTACTTCTATTGCAACATGGAGACAAAACATAATAGTATTAGAAATAAAATGAATAGAAATAAACCGAATATATTATTAAACATGCCTTACGTAAAAAATATTGATAAAAGTAATAATAAAACAAAAAGCAACCGCACTGCTTGTGAAACCTTTGACAAATTGGATTATGAAACTTTTTGTAGGTACGCAATATTAATGGTAATACTTTATCATTTGTGATGAATAAGATAAAAAGGGTTGCATGGCACTTGGATGGTGGAATGGTTTAGTCCATAGAAATCGGAGTGGTATTCGAATTTGTGTTCGAAAGAGACAATGTGGTATGGTTAGTAGAATGGTAAGTGGAGTAATGCAGACCAAGTAAATAGTCAATGGAAAGGTGTATAGTTGGTGGCATATATAGTGAAGTGATGTATTATATGGTAAATTGAAAGGTGTAAGGTTAGTGGTACTGTACATGATGTATTGGTGTAGTACATGGCCAGTGGGACTGAATGTGGTTAGTGGTGCATAGAGGAGTGATAAAATATATGGCTAGTGAAGAGAAAAATGTATATAGTGGACTGGAACAATACATGGATTTTGAATGGTATATAACTACGTTAACACTGTGGAGTGATATAGAACAGTGATAGTTAACACTGTGGAGTGATACAGAACAGTGATAGTTAACACTGTGGAGTGATACAGAACAGTGATAGTTAACACTGTGGAGTGATACAGAACAGTGATAGTTAACACTGTGGAGTGATACAGAACAGTGATAGTTAACACTGTGGAGTGATACAGAACAGTGATAGTTAACACTGTGGAGTGATACAGAACAGTGATAGTTAACACTGTGGAGTGATACAGAACAGTGATAGTTAACACTGTGGAGTGATACAGAACAGTGATAGTTAACACTGTGGAGTGATACAGAACAGTGATAGTTAACACTGTGGAGTGATACAGGACAGTGATACTTAACTGGTGTGTGCTTAGTATAATGCGATGTGGACGTTGACATAATACTATGTTACTCTGTGGTTAACTGAATAATGTGTAGATAACTATCTCTCTATCTATCTATTGCCAGACGCCTCAATCCCGTTTGGGGTGGCCACAAACAAATCGCCTCCAAGTCGCCCTGTCCCCCGCCATTTCACTCCCCTGCTCCCAACTCACACCCCCCTCTCTCATATACCTCTCCACCCCATCTCTCCATCTCATCCTCGGCCTCCCCCTCCCTCTTTCCCCCTCCACCTCACTCACATACACTCTCTTCGTCAGTCTTTCACCCTCCATCCTCTTCACATGGCTCCTCTCCACATGTGGATAACGATATATATATATTGGAATTGTGGATTAAGAGGGTTACACAGTGGACTGATGTAGTGCATGGATGGTGCAGTGATAAATACATACTGGACTGGACAGTCGATTTGTAGTTGAGTGATAATTCCATTCGTTACATAACGGATTAGAACACGGATACTTCGCAGATATAAAATGGATTATTTTAGTATATAAACAGTATAACGGTGGGTAACGGAAAGATAAAAATGTAGTGAAAATATGGTAGTGTACAAAAAGGGTGATCATGAGAACAATAAAACTAGGGGAAGGGGAATGGCAGGGGAAATGGCAACAAAGACGCACTGAAAGTTGGCAACGCGGTTCAGGTTACCTTTGCTCTGCCTTGGTTCATGGATCCTGGTGTGTGTGTGTGTGTGTGTGTGTGTGTGTGTGTGTGTGTGTGTGTGTGTGTGTGTGCTTTTTGAAAGGTGGTGTGTATCTCTCATGGTGAACACACTGTCGTAATCATCGTCCTTGTTGCACACTCTGTCGTGGTCATCGTCCTTGTTGCCGTTAGCAGAATCGTTAACATGATCATCGTCACCGTCATCATCTTTATATTCTCTATCTGTATTATATTCGTCATTGCAATAATCATTAATATTATTGGCGTCGTCATCGTCATAATTCTTACATTGTCAATTATCACTTTCATTACCCAATTCTTCACTAAATATAATGGGTTGTAACTACCATCGTGGAGGGGAAACATCGGTCTCTCATAACACACTCTCCAATATATCTCTAGTAAGACAAAGTATTTTCCCCTGATTTTGTCTCGTTGCACCAGACGATTATATTCTGCTGAAAAAAGGTGCTTCATAGTGATGCAACCATCAGAATATTTCCTTTTGACTGGCTGAATCACCCTGACGAGATTTTCTAAGACGGTGAATAAAACCCACACTTGTAGGCGGAGAATATATATACCAAACAGTTTCGGTGGACACTGCCACCATCTTCAGTGGTCAAGATATACAGTACATACATGCCTGTTGGTGATCTATCTTGACCACTGAAGATGGTGGCAGTGTCCACCGCAACTGTTTCCTGAATGTATTCTCCGTCTCCAAGTATGAGTTTTATTCACATTTCCCTTTCTTACCAAGCACTGAGTGTAAATTAGCTTTGTATCTCTTTCAAGTATTCGTCAGAGGGGCTTCAGCTGACATAAAATCACAGATGCAGGAGCACCAACAAATGGCCTTGCCAGCATCATATGTCCGGGCACACAAGCAACAATTCCCTCGTAATCAGCCACAGAAAAATGAAAGCCTCAGATGTTGCAGGAGATAATGAGATCCGTGGCAGCTGACAATCAATCATGGCTCAGCTTAACTTAAGGATTTATCATACTGTAAGTGTGTGTGTCTGCCTGATTGAGATGAAATGAGTCAGGCATGGCGAAGAGAAATACAGTAGGAAGATTGTACACGTAGTTTTATCATGTGAATGTGTCCAGGGGGTGGAATGCTGAATCAGGCCAGAAGGCCAAAGTGAAAGAGCTGGAAGATTATTACAGATCTACAATTTTCTCTTTAGCCTTCGAGGGCAATTCAGCATTTCACCCCGTGGATGTTACCTGTATAGTCCTACAGTTTTCCTTGTTTTCATGTAATAAAATGACCTCTTACACTCGTAAGAGTTTGTGTTCTAATCATCGTATGATGTAAATTAAAGTCAAGAGTTTTGTCGATATTAAAATATTCCCCAAAATATGATGGTAGCCAGTAACAATTTGACAATATCAGAAACTTCCACAAAAAATCATAGTACCAAGGAAAGAATAGTATTAGCAGCAAGTATCATTTTGATCAGTATCTGTATTATAATATAATCATAATAATTATACTGTTATAATGATCCGATTCCTGTAAGTTTATTTGTTACCGTAACAGCAAAAACGGTGCAACGTTGTGCAATTTTTGTGAAGCAAGGTACAATTGAAATATCTAACTTGACGAATAAAACATTATCCAGTCCAACTGGGCCATCGGTTCCCTAGTTATGACGTTTCTGGCCTTTTGATTCAAATTTAGTATTTGCTGTTAATGGAGGGGATGGATTCATCCTTGGTCAGGCACTGAAATTACCAGCATGACAGAAGAATGAAGAGTGAAGTATTTGTTGTAGTATCACTCTCTCCTCTCCTTCTTGCTTCCTTTTACCCCAATAAATGTATACTAGTATGCTATATTATAATTTAGTATAATAGCAAACACTACTATCCTGCATCCTCTCTCTCTCTCTCTCTCTCTCTCTCTCTCTCTCTCTCTCTCTCTCTCTCTCTCTCTCTCTCTCTCTCTCTTCTAAACGGGTGTCCCAACTGGGTGAAAATAAGGGAAAATTCATCGCTCTCTCTTGCTCGCACCATGAGTAATTCAAATTTCAGTTACCTTTCAACTGAAAATAGGAATTGACTCGACATCTATCAGAGGCCGCCGAAGGCGGCCTTTAACACTTCCCAGGTGCAACCCCCCTGCAGCCAGCAGAGCTGCAGAACCCTCTCGCTTTCCCCCCAACCCACTCTCCCTCCCTGCTGCCGTGATGCACGCTTGAGTTTTTTCTTTTTCAACTATTTTTTTAACGCCCAAATATTTGGATTAGTGGATCTGTTTTTGCACCAATAGAAGGCTGAGAATTGTAGAATAAGATGAAAGAAAAAAATGATATTGCATAAAGTAAAACAGTTATGGTGTGTACAGGCTGAAGGAGTGCAAGAATGTTTATACCATTTTTTTTCTGACCGTTTTTGGTCACATTTTTTTATATTTTTCATGAACGAAAATAGTATCACCGAACTGGAAATTCAGTCAGGTTAATATCAGACCAAATTTCAGGAAGCTAGATGCAGTTTCTGATTTATGATGAATACTTCTTTGTTTGGATGCAGATAAGCGTCTAAAGATCAGGTTGGATACTTTTAGGTTGCATGCCGATCTGCGTCCAAAGACCACGAAAGTGTGAAGTGAGTCAGAATTTAAAAAATGATGGTATGAAGCAACAATTTAGTCAGTAGTAAACATTACCATAAAAAAGTGATGGTAGCTAGTACAAATTTGACAGTGCTAGAAACTTCCACAAAAAATCATGGCAAC
Source organism: Coenobita brevimanus (assembly GCF_032717465.1). NCBI lineage: Eukaryota > Metazoa > Arthropoda > Malacostraca > Decapoda > Coenobitidae > Coenobita > Coenobita brevimanus. Next base: position 11,666,770 of record NC_136983.1, on the reverse strand, counting down.
AAGTAACATTCAATCAAATCATTTTAAAAACTTCCAGAACAAATGAAGGCAGAGAGTGATGCAACATCATTTTTTGTAACGTTTCTGTTACTGCTAAATTCTTACTTGCTGCCATAAGTTTTTGTAGAAAAATTTTTATTGACAAAATTGTTGCTTTGTATCATAATTTTTTGTTAATTCTAATATTGATCAAAATACTACTTGCTGCAATTCATATTTGTTGAAATTTTGAATACTGATCAAGAGAAGGCATCTACGGGGTGGAACGCTGAATCATGTCCAAAGGCCAATGGGAGACCTGCTTTGGGCATCAGGCATGTTTCAACGTTCCACCCCCTGCATGTCTTCACAAGACAGATTTGAAGAAAACGATGGTAGATAGTAGTAAAGTTTAAAATTTCCACAAAAATAAACGATGGCAACAAGTAACAATTTGACAATGTTAGAAAACCCTATTTTAAAAAATGATTCTACCAAGTAATATTCATAAAATTTAAAGAATTTTCCATAGAAAATGATGGTAGTGTGGACCGTCAAATTATTTTGATTATTCCACAAAAAATGATGGTATCATGTAGCATCCATATCATTTTAAGAAATTTCCACAAAAAATGATGGCACTATGACAGAGTATTTATTTTCAGAATATTTCTACTGAATCTCGTGACTGCAGTAAGTGAACAATTCAATAACCTCAAATTTCCTGTATATTGTAGGAAGTGTGTGTGTGTGTGTGTGTGTGTGTGTGTGTGTGTGTGTGTGTGTGTGTGTGTGTGTGTGTGTGTGTGATCTGGTTACTTCTTGAATTCAGCTAATTTTCTGTACCATTTGCACAATCAGTGACTGAAGGGTCAGCAATAGGCATCAACATATTTGATATTTCAGCCCCTTTATTAGTAATGTTTTAGTTTCCTGCAGTCCTGGATGATGACAATAATAATATACATGACATTAACAATACTGATATAAGCATGCATTATGACGCTGAGAGATGTGAATTTGCATGTAAAAATATATTGATATTTGATCAGAACAGAGTGCATTCTTAAGTCTTCGAGAATGGACACTTACTCGTAATTTTAATGAAATCCATTGTCATTACCACTGATATAATCAAAGTGTCTTACATTTTGTAATGATAAAGTCCTATTTATCATCATTCCTGCATTGATAATGTTACCCAAAAGAATCTTTGACAAGTACAGTATATTATTTTGCCTGAATATGTGTATTTCATTTTCCAAGAAAGTGTAGAAGCCTTTGCACAACTATGTGTTTCACCTGGGCCACTACACCTGTATATGAAACAGTAAATCACCATGATAATTTACCTTAATGTTTGCGAGGCAGCTTAGGCCTTAATGTTTGTCAGATATTTTCAAATAATTATTTTTATTGGTGAATCAGATGCTTACGACTGAACAGTTTCCCATTACAAGAAATGATCTTGTTTAGAAAAAAATATAGTCTGCTATAATGTGCAGGATCAGAGTATTCTATCCGAACACTAACCTTCATGACTCTTCATTAAAGATGAAAATATAGTTACCATCACCCCTCCCGTTCCACCATTACTGTTCCTTAACACTCCCCCTTCAACACACACACACACACACACACACACACACACACACACACACACACACACACACACACATACTTGTCCACATTTAAGCTAATTCTTTGATGTTGGCAAGAATAACATGCTACCTATGAATACCATCATCTTTTTCACTGTTCATAATATAACTTCAACGGTACCATTAGCTCCACCACAAATACCTACGCGGTCGACACCAACAACATCATCATCACCAAATCACCATCGCCATCACCATCATCATCCGTTGTCCAGCATTCCATGTCGTAGAAATCGTGTTAGAACCCAGAGTCCAGAAGAGAATAATAGGCAAGGGCATCATCATCTTCAACACACCATCAATATTACAGTCCGACCAAATTCTCGTATTGTACAACAGGTCTGCAGATCTAAAAAAAAAGTATTGGCACGTACATCATCATCTTTGACATACTATCATCATTACCATCACCATCTGATGCCATTATCACGTCCTATACAGGGAACCAGTAGACATTAAAAAATGAGTGAATTCCAAGGCGGGTGTAATATATATATATATATATATGTAGGCCGTGAAATGGGCAGCACCTCCAGTCACTGGCCAAATAAGACTTCGGAATCCCTGGATCCAGTTAACCAGAGAAGAGACACTGGTGAAGTGCAAGAGGAAAGGCCTTGGAAATTCACCAGTAGATTCATGTTTCTTATTGATGGTCTTAATTATTGCATCATAGACGGTAAAAAGTAACTTCATATTCACTCACACACACACACACACACACACACACACACACACACACACACACACACACACGCCTCTGGCATGTATCAAAAAGCTGTTGGATATAGCCGACATGAGCACTAAAAGTGGAATGGCTGATTCATCGATACCACCATAACATCCCTAGGTCGTCTGTCTCTATATTAGGATGTTAAATTTGGCCAGGACTAAGGGAGTTTTCAGCATCACACTTATTGGTTGTTTGCATGTATCTTCTACTGCCAGTAGCTCTTGATATTTCTAAAGCTTTTGTCAGTGTGGCAAAGTTCCCTGGAATCCAAACTCCCTTGCTTTTGTCTATCATTTTTTGTTCCTCTAATTTCCTTATATCTCAGCGACAGAAAGATAAGAGTTAAAGTAGATTATGAATATTCCAATTTCTACTCGATTAATGCCGGTGCGCCACAAGGATCAGTTCTGGCTGCAACCCTATTCCTAATTCATATAATGATCTCTTATCTGTCATCCATAATCCCATCCATTCATATGCAGATAACACAACACTTCACAGATCCTTCACACTTAAACACCAATTCACAAAGTTTAATATCCCTGACTCACAGCTCAGTACAGCACTCTCCATGAATCAAGACTTATCTAAGATCACTGAATCGGAACAAGATAACATTGTCTCATTTAACGCAAGGAAAACCAAATATATACAGTTTACAAAATAGACAGATATTGCCTGATTCCTATGTTGCCTTCAGTGCTACTAATATTCCCATCTCTAAGTGTATTGAATTTCTCGGTGTTTCACTTCACAAACCCTCAGATGGACCTGTCATACCAGATCACTTGATACTACCGCTTCAAAGAAACTTGGATTATTATACAGAGTCTATAACTTCTTCACTGACGAGCAGTTAGCTGCAATTCTCGCGAATCATGTGAACTCTTGGCCCGAATATTTTGAACCCTTATGGAACGGATGAATAGAGGTTCCACCAAAACAACTGGACAAAATTCAGAACAAAGCTTTTAGAATTATTAATAACCCTACATTAGAAATGAACTGCCTCACAAGTAAGAACGAATGTTGCCCCCGTTGCATTATTTTACAGACACTTTTATTGCAAATGCTCAGATGAAGTTGCATCCATTGTGTCACCTCTCCACGCCTTCTCTCGCGTTACACGGTCATCTTGTAGAGCTCATGACTGGGTTGTCGCTCTGCCATATTGCAGAACGTCTGCCTATCAGAATTCTTTTATTCCCCGAACTGCATCTCTTTGGAACTCGCTTCCCCAAAGTGTATTCCCTGAAAACATAAACCTACAGCTGTTCAAGCCCAACTGTTAGTTTTTTAATGAATGGAGGGCATCTGTAATCTGGTGTATAGATAATATTTTATTCATTTGTTTTTCTTTCCTCTGTTCTCTTATTTAAAAAAAAAAAAAAAAGGGAAAATCTCATCTCTACATCTTATCTGTCTGCCTGTTGCTTTTACTTCTTTATGGGTGTCCACCCCTTTATGTTTTATACTTGCTATCTACAAACGATTTTATTTAGCTCTGAAAGAGCCTATAGCAATGAAGGAGATAATGGAATCTGTCTCCAACACTTCAAAACTCTCTTAATCTGAACAGAAGAGTGTAAAACTCTGTCTGATCAAAGAGATTAATGTTTTGTGATTTTACATTATAAATCTCCATTGTTTTACTATTTCCTGCAGTTTTTATATTTTACTTTCCTGTTTTTTTTTTTTTTTTTTCAAGATTTCCTCATATTTTATATACATTTTTTTCTTTGTTTTGTCATGATATCCAGTCATCTTCCATTGCAACTTCTTGTTACCTACGAATTACTGTGATTTAAAAGTTCTCTTTCTTTTTTTCTTATATTTTCTTGAGAATTTAGAATACGATTCCCTGCGATTTTACATAACATATCCCCGTGTTATTTATTATAGTTTCCTGTGATTTTTTTTTTGTTGGGGTTTCCTGTGAGTTCAAGTTAAAGGCTTGTAAATTTAGTTTTGCATGTGCTCTTGTTTTGGATTAGGGCACTTTGAGATCCCGTATCAATGATTTTTACATTATGACTTGAGATTTCAGACTACGAACTTTTCTGATTTTCGGCAAAGGTTTTCGACAACAAAGAATGTACAACCGCAAATTCTAAAAAAATATAATAATTAAGTGAAAAAGAATTTTAGAGTACAAAGACACTAACGAACAAAGATTTTATATCACAAACTAAGATTCCTGATTACGAAACAAAATTTTAGACTACGAGAGTCTTACACTATTAACTTCTCTGATTTCGAGCAGGAATCTCTGATGAATCTCTCGTATGGTCGACTACACTCGCCCCTAATTATACACTTTGAACCATTATTATTATAGACTACGAAATACACTAATTATACACTACAAAATATTCTTATTATACATTACGAACTTCTCTGATTATAAAATACAAAATAATCTAATTACTGTCTACGAGCTATGCTAACTGTAGACTACTAACTTATGATTATTGATGATTAACCAGATACTCAGAGTATAGACGGCTAACGCCTCTGATAACAGAATTCTAACTGTTCTGCTGATAAACAAAGAACTACTCAGACTACACACTAGTAACTACCCTGGTGATAAACTGGAAACTTATTACATAGTACATTATTTAAACACCTTAGTTATTGTCTAAGAACTCTTCTGATTATACACTACGAACTGCGCTGATTACAAACTACGAATAGCTCCTATTATAAACCACATTCTGTCTGACTGTAGACTACGAACTCCTGTAATCATGGAAGAAGAATTCCTCTTTCTTCATTGCTATTTAATATGACTAAACTTTGCGATTGTGAAATAAGGTTTACTTAAGTCTTTGGCGTAAACTATTGGAACTCTTACTTCAACATGGGACGATAAAAGCGATAATGGCTCTGAAACCCCATCATAAGAGGGTGGGAGGCTACTTTTATTTTTATGCTAGGAAGAAGGAACCAAAGGCCACGAGCCTGCAAACTGTTCCTTCCAAGAGAAAAACAAAATACAAGAGAGAGCCAAATTCCAGAACTAATCATTTCGAGATGCCTGGACACACTGTGTTTGAAAGACTGGAGATCAGAGCTAGCAGGATATACAGACAGATGGAGACAGTTCCAGAGTTGACTTGTTGCATACATGAAGGACTGGGAGTAACGGTTAACTCTTGCATTAGAGAGTTGGACAGAATAGGGATGAGAGTTTGCTGAGGGATGCAAGCAGACAGTTCAGAGGAGCAGTGACCATTGAAGTAGCGATAGAAAAGATATAAAGATGCAACAGTGCTGCAAAAAGACGCAGGTTGAAGGGAGCAAGTAAGAGAAGGAGAGTTAATGAGATGAAAAGCCTTTGACTCCACCCTATTGAGAAAAGCTGTATGTGGGGAGCCTTCCCACACACGAGAGTTGTACTCTACACAGGGGCGGATAAAACCCGTGTATAAAGTCAACAACTGTGCAGGGGTAAAGAAGCAACGGAGTCGGCTTAGCACACCTAATCTCTTGAAAGCAGATTTTACAAGAGATGTTATATGATCTTTTCAAAGTAAGTCCCGAGTTAATAAAACCCCAAGCATGTTCAAGGATGATGCAGGATTAAGCTGAATATTATTAAATATTAGTGGGTACTCCTGTGGAAGATTTTCTCAGGTTGATGGGTATATAAAGTGAATCTTTGATGCATTAAAAGCAAGATTAATTTTACCCTAGTCAGAGACACGAGCCAAGTCAGACATTAGGTGTGCCATAGCCTCATCCTTTGTTTGTTGAAGTAACTGCTGAGATGGACGTTGCGGGAACCTAATGGAAGTGTGAAGGGTGGAGTCATCAGCGTATGAGTGGATAGGGTTAGATGTACAGGTTAGATGGTCATTGATGAATAAAAGGAAGAGAGTTGGTGATAGGACAGAGCCCTGAGGAACACCACTGTTAATAGATCTAGGAGAAGAACGATGGCCGTCTACAACAGCGGCTATAGAACGACCAGAAAGGAAGTTATAGATGAAGGCACAGATAGAAGGATAGAAACTGTCAGAGGGCAGTTTGGAAATTAAAGATTTATGCAAGACTCGATCAAAAGCCCTTGAAATGTCAAGTGCAATAGCAAAGCTTTCGCCAAAGTCCCGAAAGGAGGATGACCAGGAGTCTGAAAGGTAGGTGAGAAGATCGCCAGTGGAGCATCTCTGACGGAACCCATACAGACGATCAGAAAGAAGGCTGTGATAGGAAAGGTGCTTTTAAATTTTTCTGTTAAGAAATAACTCGAATACTTTTGAGACATAGGATGGTAAAGCAATTGGACGATAGTTAGAGGGTTGGGCGGTCACCCTTCTTTGGAACTGACTGAATGAGAGCAAACTTCCAGCAAGAAGGAAAGGTAAAAGTTGATAGACAAAGGCAAAAGAGTTTACCTAGGCAGGGTGTAAGCAAAGAAGCACAGTTCTTGAGGACAACAGGAGGGACTCCATCAGGCCCATATGCCTTGTTAGTAATGAGGCCTGTGATTGCAGAAAATACATCAGCTGAAGAAATATTAATATCAGCCATGAGGAAGTCAGAGGGGGGAAATGATGGAGGAACAGCACTGGAATCGTCTAAGGTGGAATTGGAGGAGAAAGTCTGAGCGAAGAGATGTGCTTCATCATTAGAAGAAAAAGCTACAGAACCATCAGAGTTGAAAAGAGGAGGGAAGGATGATGAGGTAAAGTTGTTAGAAAGGTTTTTGGCATGGTGCCAGAAGGAGTGGGAAGAATCGAGTTGGAGAGTTGAGAGCATCCAGTATGGATGAAATTATTTTTAGCAGAGCGAAGAACAGACTTAGATTGTGATTCAGGGGTGGGTTGGCTCTGGTACCTTTTATAGGCCCTCTCCTTGTTGCGGACAGCATTAGAACAAGCCTGATTAAACCAAGGCTTTCTTGCATTAGTCAAAGGGTATGAGAAAGGAATGTATGCTTCCATGCCTGAGAGAATAACCTCCATAATGCTCAAGGCACACTCAGTTGGCTCCTGGCTATGGAAGCAATAATCATTCCATGGAAAATGAAAGAAGTACTGCCTGAGGGCCTCTCAATCCGCGGCTCCAAAGTGCCACAGTCGATGTTTCTTTGGAGGGTCCACGGGCCATAACGAAGCGATAGGTTAAGGTAATAAGGTTGTGATCGGAGGAGCCCAACGGAAAGGAAAGATTAACTGAATGTGCAGAAGGATTAGTTGTAAGGAAGAGGTCAAGTATGTTGGAGCTCTCTCCAAGGCAGTCAAGGATATGGGTAGGGTGCTGTACAAGCTGTTCTAGGTCATTAAGGATAAAAAAGATGTAGGCTTATCATCAGGTGGATCAGTGAAAGGAAAGGAGAGCCAAAGGTGATGGTGGACATTGAAATCTCCTAGAATGGAGATTTCAGATAAAGGAAAAATGGATAGAATGTTTCCCATCGTAGAAGTAAGCTAGTCTAAGAATTTTTGATAGTAGAATTAGGGGATCAGTAGACAGTACAGATATATTTAGTCAAAGAATGACAGAAGAGCTGAAGCCAGAGTGCAGAGAATTCAAAAGGATCGAGTTCGGGAACACGAGAGCAAGATAAGTCGTTGCGTATATATACACAACAGCCACCTTTGGCTTTGAAATGAGTATAGAGAACATAGGAGGACACAGAAAAGGGTTTGCTGTCAGTTGCCTCAGACAGCTGAGTCTCAGTTAGGAAAAGAAGGTGAGGTTTAGAGGAGCAGAGATGGTGCTCAACAGAGCGAAAGTTAGAGGAAAGGCCGCGAGTATTCCAGAAATGAAGAAACAGTGAGTCAGACAGTGGTTCCAGATAGCTCAAGTCATCACCGGGAGAGGGGCGGATTATGGGGGCATTTATGGTCCCCTTCCCCCCTGGGGACCCTGAGGCTATGTATTGAGAAGCCATGATTTGTGGAAAAGGAAGTGTAATGTGTACTGTGCAAGTAGTTTGGTGTTGATAGACAAACTTGTATTGGAGAGCATGCTGGCCTACTCTCTGTGTTACAGAGACACTGAAAGGTTCAGCAAAGGGGGTTGGTCAGGAACTAGTCCCGAGGGCTGATGAAACGGGAGCTCCAGCTCTCCCTGTCATCAGCTTTCCATCCACCTTGGGAGTACTGCCCTGCTCGACTGGTGCTAGAGTTTACTTCTACAGGGGCTTTAACCCTGATTACCCCACTTATATGAGTCTCCACAAAATAGCAGTGGTTGTTGATCTTTCACGCCACACACACACACACACACACACACACACACACACACACACACACACACACACACACATAGACACTGCTATATGAACTGTATGGACGAGGTATGGCTTTAAAAAATGCCTTGCTGGCATTAGTTTAAGCGGGGCCTTCACAAAGTGCTGTGTCTCTTGGCTTCCGCAACTCTTAACTGGGCTCAGTAAACATGTACTGACTATCTCCGTACCTCACGGAACACTGAGAGTTATATGAACCTTAAGTACTTCACCACCATGATCTTTGATTTTCTGTTTGGCTACCATAACCATCTGATAATTATATTCATATAAGTAAAGAGTTTTCGCACTTAAATGCATAGATTATAATCTTAATAAACATCGTCATTGTCAGAGGTATGTCCTCAGCAACGTGAAATCGAGTTTTGTGGTCATGGTCATAAGCAAAAAGAAAAAAATACCGTACTGACAGGAGCACTGTGTAGGATGCCTTTTTCACCTGCAGACAATTATAATCAACGTTAAAATAATAAAAAAATAATAGTAATCCGGTGAACGTTTTTTATCAGTTGAACAGACTCACCTAACGTGAACCAGAATAAGATACGAGTGAACAAGCGCAGTCGTCGGCCGCATGCATATCTTTGGCGTGCCGGTACTGAAGTTGTAAGAGTAACACTTGAAATACGAGTAGCCTTCGGTTTTTACAGTGTGAAGTATTTGAAACTAAATTACCCTAGAGGTTAATTAAGACCATTAAATGTACTGTTACATCCATTCTTTCCGGTCATAGCAGTCACGTCCCAATCTAAGGCTGGGCAATCAAGGTCTCTTTTTGTCAGATTAGGTCCAGTCATTTCCTTTGTTTTTTTATTAATGCTAGTTCATTGTCATTTGCTATTGCACGTTGAAGCCGCTTAATATTTATTCGTACCATTCGAATCTTCACGTCCACTCTGACAGTCAAATTAATTAAGGTTAATTCGGGACCATACCGGAATAGTTAGATTCATTCAGGTTTGGTCTGGTCTATTTCAGGTCATATTAGGGTAATTTAGCACAGTTAGGTCCAAAGTGGTCAAATTAGGCCCAAAATAGGCCAGTTAATGGCCATAAGGATCCAAGTAGCTTCATTCACTTCTGCTCCGTCCAAAATCTTCCACAGGAGTACCCACTAATGTTTAATAATTTCCAGCTCAATCTTCCATCATCCTTAAAAAATTTGGGGGGTTTTATTCTCTTGGGATTTATCTTGGAAAGATCATATTACATCTCTTGTAAAATCTGCTTCCAAGAGATTAAGTGTGCTAAGCTGACTCCGTACCTTCTTTACCCCTGCACAGTTTTTTACTTTATTCACGGGTTTAATTCTCTCCTGTGTAGAGTACAACTCTCGCGTGTGGGGAGGCTCCCTACATACACCTCTTCTCAATACGGTGGAGTCAAAGGTTTTTCGTCTCATTAACTCTCCTCCTCTCATTGGATCCCTTCAACCTCTGCCTCTTCGCCATACTGTTGCATCTTTATCTCCTTTCTATCGTCACTTCAATGGTCACTGCTCCTCTGAACTGTCTGCTTGCATCCCTCCCTCCACTTTTACGACAGGCGGGTACCACCAGACTAGCAACAAACTCTCATCCCTTTTCTGTTCAGCTATCTAATGCAAGAGTTAACCGTTACTCCCAGCCCTTCATTTATACAGCAGGTCAACTCTGGAACTGTCTCCCTCTCTGTATTTCCTACTACCTATGATCTCGTCTTTCAAACGCAGTTTGTCCAGGCATTTCGAAATAAACGGATCTTGAATCTGGCTTTCTCTTGTATTGTGTGATTTTTTTTCTTGGAGGGAACGGTTTGCGGGCTCCTGGACTTTGGTTCCTTCTTCCTTAAAAATATATATATATATATATATATATATATATATATATATATATATATATATATATATATATATATATATATATATATATATATATATTCTTCACATCCAGTTCCGCTCTGGTTAGATCAGTTCAAGTTCATTAAGTGGAATATATATTTTGGTCCCTCCAACGCCTGTAAGAGAGGTTCAGGCTGATTAATCACATTCATTTCGGTCTAGTTAGTCAGTTCAGGTCAATATTGGTCTATTCAGATCATATTAGATCTAATTACATTACATTCATTCAGGTTCATTTATACTAAATAAAGTCTTTTATGCTTAATTAGGTTAGTTCAGGTGAGTTCAGGTCCACTTAGAGTAGTTTCATCTAACACCCGTATTATCGTCAAGGCTCATACATCCGAACAGGCCCATAGGTTCAGTCGTTTATATTATGGTCACGTTTCATACATTCCAGCAATTCTTCAATCACTTATTTCAGTCATTTTTTTCCCAGGGTAGATCAGCATTGTTTTAATCAACTTGCATCCTCTCATATCTCTTTATGTCCATCAGGTCGATTTAAATAAATTTAGATCGACTGAGGCCATGTCTTTGAAGGTGTGTCAAATGCCATCCATATTTGTTTATGAGATTTGTCTATTTAGGTCCTTCAGAATTAGGTGAGATGGGAGAGGTGGGTGGAGATAAAGATGGATGGTAGGACACGAACACTGCAGATAAAGTGATAGTGGAAAGTAGAGACAGCCACTGTTAGAAAATTCACAACAATGTATAACTGAGGGAGATGGATGAACAGAAGTTGGAGAGATCGGGTGGGAGTGGTGGTGGGTGGTGGGCCTTGTGAGGAAAAGTATCTGCTGAAATGGTAGATACTGTAAGTTAAGAAGAAAAATATGATAAAAAGAAAATAAGGAAGTGTTGCCCTTGTATACCCTGCATTTCAGGACGCATTGAAAAAGACGACCTCCGGCTACAGGGATGAATATTGGTTTTCTGTAAAGGCAGAATAGCCAGAACAGCCATAAATACCAAACCATTATCCCTCTTTGCAATCCCCCAGGACACACTGAATAGATGAGAGCGATAATAAAGATGCTGTTTTATCAATGGAGACGGAGTGGCGGTCAATAAATTCTGCTTGCCGTATAGCCATGAAATTGAAGTGTCAAAGCGAGACTCTTTACATGTCTGTTTTTATCACAACCCCGTCCTGCTTTCTCACACACCCTGTTGCCAGTCCCTCGCCCCTGCCTGCTCTGTCATTGTTGGTACTCTTGTTATCCGCCACCTTCACTTTAGTTTCATTTTCGGATTTATTGGTTAGTCCTTCCTCCTTCACCCTTTCCCCCTGACGCCTTCACTAAAGAAAAATCTCTCAACTCCTTTCATAAGATGGTGTCTGTTTTCTCTATTCCTCCTCTCTCGTAACGATTAAAAAAAATACAGAGATTCACCCGTTCCCCCTGACGCCTTCACTAAAGAAAAATCTCTCGTAACTCCTTTTACTCGTATGTGATGGTGTCTATTTTTTCTATACTTCCTCTCTCCTAACGATTTTAAAAACATACAAAGATTTTCCTATCTGCAGTGGAAGAAGCTGTTTCAAGTCCATTCCTTCCTATACCAAACAAATATCGTCTGGGGGTAGGAGGAGTAAACTGAGAAGTAAGTCCTCGTAGTTAAGGACATACACACTGTTTTTCCTTGTCGAGTCTATATTTGATCCAGTGCACGATCACATCTCTGGGAGAGTGATAGCCAGAAATAACTCTTACTTGTGCTGGCAAGTAGTAATGAAAGGGATACCTGTAAGTCCGGTGGTGCATGTGGAAATAGGAGTGTAATATCTGGACGTGTTTTTATTAGAGTATAAGTATCAGTATGAATATACAGGTTGTGAATACTGACAGAATGTCTACAGTCTTTTTTGGTATACAAATTTCTGTTACGTATTGAGATATAGTATTACATGTTAACTCACCCATGCTTCGTAATTATTAACTGAATTGGAAGACTCTGCATCTCAATTTGTTTAGCTGCTCACACGGAATAAACTTAGGCAAACCCAACAGGACGTTATGAACACCCAGCTTTTGCATTTAAAATGGTGGAGTACAATTAATCGCTGAATATCGGCACACACAATACCAGTGAATCATCAGGGTAACCATAAGAGGAAGGAAAAATAGAATACTGTGGTCATCAAGGTACTAATGGATAAGCATTTTTTGTACTTATCACAATCATCCTTTATCACTACAATCCAAGGTGTCTGTGTCAGCCTTCTCTACTCTGATATGGTTACTTCCATTCCATTACATTTTCGGATCTCATTCATCCATCGTTTTCTTCATCAACCTTTTCATCTCACTTCATTTCTGATTTGACAATCTGCTCCCTATTCTGTCCATTTGTTGCATCATAATACACTCATGGACAAAAGTTCAACTGCCCTTACTATGTTTCCATCTCGCACTTCGGTCATGTCCATCATAATTATTTCTGAGACATTACACAGAATTTTTTGTGGACACAGAAACATATCAAACTACCCTCGGTTTTGGAATATTACGGCTGAAGAGTGACACTATCGTGAACATGAAATAGGATACAAAAACCCACACTGGCAGACGAAAAAAAAAAAAAAAATCCAAACAGTTTCGACGACAACTGTCACCCTCTTCAGTGGATCAACAGACCAAAAGTGGTACATACAATTACTGAGAAACTGCTTATATCCAGTTTTCCGTCTGCCAGTGTGTGTGTGTGTGTGTGTGTGTGTGTGTGTGTGTGTGTGTGTGTGTGTGTGTGTGTGTGTGCGCGTTAATCCTATTGGGAATATTAGTCAACAGAAGGAAGTGAGAAGAAAAATAGGTTGTATTTGACAGGATGTATGATCGAGAACTTATGATCGGCAGCGAAGCCCAGTTACTTGTCCTGCGTCACTCCATGGGGGTAGCAATGAATCTGGCGAACATGCAGCAACGGACATAGATGACTTATCTGACCACATATCAGTAATAGTTGCTTCACGTTCTTCAAAATGACCGTCTACTTCTAGGGTACGAACCCAAATCAAGGCGGACATAAATTTTAAGTGGGTGGTGGAAGTATACTCTTTCATATTCTAGCATATATTGGCACGCTGTCGGTTCAGTTGATGTCATATGCAGACAAACACACCAGAACATAGTCATTGCAAGACACAGACTTTCACACGCAGTACTCATCCTGTAAACACTGGTTTCCTGTTCAGGATTCACCAACATAGGGGACGGTTAATTGAGGCTATCACTCTACGACCAGGAAGGTCTAGTTCTGCAGTAGACCTCATATACACTGATACTGAAGTGATGAAGAGAAGCATTAAATAAGTCTTTAGAACCTCTCTCATTTCTGATTTTTTATTTTCGAGATAGTGTCGAGAAAATAATGATTGGATGTGTATTGCATAGAACAGCTCCAAAGTTGCGCTAAAAATCATCAGAGGAACAAGTGTATAGGTTTCGGGTAAAAAAGTCAAAGGGTCAGGATCAGATGGTGAAGATGGCGATGCAATGGTGGAGGTATGACGTCTTTGAGTGCTGTGGTTAATATTGTATTCTTGCTGCAATTAGAATGTAATCACTTGGAAGAGAGGAGGAAGCTGAGAGTGTTACTGCTGTTGTCACCAATCATGACAAATGAAATATTATATACCAGCAACGACCAACCGATGTTATTTGAAACGAGAAAGCTGGGTAAAAAGGTCCTGATGATGATGATTTCGTAGGAGTCATTGCTACTCTTTTCCTACTTTCCCTTTTCTCATCACGCTTTGACACGCACCTGACGTGATTCTCTCTCTCTCTCTCTCTCTCTCTCTCTAAACACTCATACACACACACACACACATAACATATATATATATATATATATATATATAGATAGATAGATAGATAGATATAGAAGAGACACATTACACGCATGTGTACTAATGTTCTTTACTTTCCTGGCCTGGAGTCGAACACGAGAATTCTATATGACAGTCAGACACCGTTACCACTAAACCGTGGATGGGATAGATTAAAACTGCTCTGTCACTTGCCGAGTTGCGTGGCGCTAGACAATAATCCTGATGTGATGTGATTGAAATATATCCTCCCATAACGAATTTACCTGGTTCGTCATAGAATTCAGGTGGCTTAGCTTTTATCACGCCATCTCTCTCTCTCTCTCTCTCTAGATATAGATATAGATATAGATATAGATATAGATGTAGATATATATATATATATATATATATATATATATATATATATATATATATATATATATATATATATATATATATATATATATATATATATATATCACGTCAGATTAAGGAAATTTAGATCAGATCCAAATTGGTCAAGTTAGGCAAATTCATGGCCATGGGGATCCAGGTAGTTTCATGCACTTCTACTTCGTCCAAAATCTTCCACAGGACTACCCACTAATGTTTAATAATATCAAGCTCGATCCTGCATCATCCATGAACATACCTGGGGTTTCATTCTCACGGGATTTATCTTGGAAAGATCATATTACATTTCTTGGAAAATCTGCTTCCAAGAGATTAGGTGTGCTAAGCTGACTCTACGTTCTTTACCCCGGCAAAGTTGTTAATTTTATACATGGGTGTTATTCGCCCCAGTGTAGAGTACAACTCTCATGTGTGGGAAGGCTCCCACATACTGTTCTTCTCAATAGGGTGGAGTCAAAGGTTTTCGTCTCATTAACTCGTCTTCTCTTACTGTCTGTTCGCCGCACTGTTGCATCTTTATCTCTCTTTTTTTTTTTTTCGTTATTTCAATGGTCACTGCTCCTCTTAACTTTCTCTTACGACGGGCGCGTAACACCCATTTAGCAATACACTGTCATCCCTTTTCTGGCCAACTCTCTAATGCAAGAGGTAACTGTTATTTCCAGTCCTTCATTTATCAACTGGTCAACTCTGGAACTGTCTCCCTCTGTACGTATTTCCTACTTCCTATGATCTCCAGTCTTTCAAACGCAGTGAGTCCAGGCATCTCGAAATGAACGGATCTTGAATTTGTCTCCCTTCTGTATTTTTTTTTTTTCCATGGAGTGAACGGTTTGGGGGCTCCTGGCCTTTAGTTCTTTCTTCCTTCCATAAAACAATAATAATGTTCTTCACATCCAGTTCCTCTCTGGTCAGATCAATTCCAGTTCATTAAGTGGAACAACTATTCTGATCCCGACAAGGCCTGTAAGCGCCTTTCAGGCTGATTTATCACATCCATTTCGGCCTAGTTGGTCAGTTCAGGTCATTATAGGTCTGTTCAGATCAAATTAAGTCTAACAACAATACATTCATTCAGTCTCAGTTATACTCAGTAAGGCCTTTTATGCCCAATCAGGTGACCTCAGGTAAGTTCAAGTCCACTTAGTTTCATGACTCCCGTAATATCCTCAAGGTTCATGTATCCCAACAGGCCCAGTTAGATGAACATAGGTCCAATCATTTATATTACGGCCACCTTGCATCCATTCTAGGCATTCTACAGTCACTTATTTCAGCAATTTCTTCCCAGGGTAGATTAACATTGTCTTAATCAACTTTCATCCTCTCATATTTCTTTATGTCCATCAGCTCGATTTACATCAATACAGATCGAATAACGTTATGTCTTTGAAGCCGTGTCAAATGTCATCCACATCTGTTTATGAGATTTGTCTATTCAGGTCCTTCCGAATTAGGGGAGGTGGGCGAGGTGGGTGGATATAGAGGTGAATGATGGGGCACGAGCACTGCAGGTAAAATGATGGTGGAGAGTAGAGGTCGCCATTGTTATTAAAATCACAACAGAGCATAATAATATTGAGGGAGATGAACAGTAGTGGGAGGGATCGTGTGGGAGTGGTGGTGGGTGGTGGGGCTTGTGAGGAAAAGTATCTGCTGAAATGATAGATACTGTAAGTTAAGAAGAAAAATATGATAAAAAGAAAATAAGTACGTGTTGCCCTTGTATACCCTGGATTTCAGGACGCATTGAAAAAGACGACCTCCGGCTATAGGGATGAATATCGGTTTTCTGTAAAGGCAGAATAGCCAGAACAGCCATAAATAACAAACCACCATCGTTCTTAGCAATCCCCCAAGACACAGTGAATAGATGACGGCGATAATAAAGATGCCGTTTTATCAATGGAGACGAAGAGGCGGTCAATAAATTCTGCTTGCCTTTTAGCCATGAAATTGGAGTGTCAAAGCGAGACTCTTCACATGTTTATTTTTAACACAACCTCCTCCTGCTGTCTCTGTTTCTCACACACCCTGTTGCTAGTCCCTCGCCTCTGCTTACTCTGCTTTTCTTTGTTACTCTTGGCATCGTGGCTCCTGCCTCATCCGCCACCTTCACGTTAGTTCCTGTTTTCGGATTTATTGGTTATTCCTTCCTCCTGCACCCTTTCCCCCTGACGCCTTCACTAAAGAAAAATATCAGCTCCTTTATTATGATTGTTATTTTTTCTAATCGTCCTCTCTCCTAAGTTTTTTTTTTTTTTTTTTAATTACAGAGATTTTCAAATCTGCAATGATAGAAGCTGCTTCAAGTCCATTCCTACCATATTAGATGCCTTTCCTATAGGAAATAAATATCGTCTGGTTGTAGCAGGAATAAACTGAAAAGTACGTCATCGTAGTTAAGGACATAAACACTATTTTTCTTTGTCGTGTCCATATTTGATCCAGTGCACGACCACCACTGTGGGAGAGTGATAACCAGAAATAAGTCTTACACATGCTGGCAAGCAGTAATCGGAAAGGGATATCTGACAGTCCAGTTTTGCATGTGGAAATAGGAGTGTTGTATTTGGACCCGTTTGTATTAGCGTATATATGTATCGGCTTGAATAGATAGGTTGTGAATACCGACAGAATGTCTACTGTCTTATTTAGTGTACAAATTACTGATATGTGTAATTGGCTTAACGTTTTGAGATGCAGGATTACAAATGAACTCATCCATGATGCAGTAGTTATTCACCCATATGGAAGACACTGTGTCTCAGTTTTTTAACCTGCTCAGACGGAATAAACTTAGGCAAACCCAGCAGGACGTTATGAAAACCCAGCTTTAACATATTAAAGGGCGGAGTACAATCAATCGCTAAATATCAGCACATGTAATACCACAGAATCATCAGGGCTACCCTATGAGGAAGGAAAAATAGAATACAAGGGTATTTAAGGTACTAAATGGATGAGCATTTTTTGTACTTATCAATATCATCCTTTATCACTACAATCCAAGGTGTCTGTGTCAGCCTTCTCTACTCTGATATGGTCACTTCCATTCCACTACATTTTCGGATCTCATTCCTTCATCGTTTTCTTCATCAACCTTTTCATCTCACTTCATTTCTGATTTGTCACTCTGCTCCATATATTGTTCATTTGTTGCCTCATAATACTTACAGTCATGGACAAAAGTTCAACTGTCCTTACACTGTTTCCATCTCGCACTTCGGCCATGTCCATCATAATTCTATCCGAGGCATCATGCAGAATTTTTTTGCGGACAGAGAAACATGTCAAACCACTCTCAGCTTGGGAATATTACGGCTGAAGAGTCACATTATCGAGAACATGAAATAGAATACAAAAACCCACACTGACAGACGAAAAAGTTGTATTTCCCTACAATTTCGTCGCCCTCTTCAGTGGGTGTACAGACCAAAAGTGGTATATACAGTTACTGAGAAACTGTTTATATGCAGTTTTCCGTCTACCAGTGTGTGTGTGTGTGTGTGTGTGTGTGTGTGTATTTACCTATTTATATTAACCTATTTGTAGTTCACAGGAATTGAGCTAAGCTCGTGTTGTCCTGTTTCCATATATACATTTATCTAGTCTAGTGTTAAACACATGGATGTTTTTTTTGCATGCATGACCTCTTCGTCTAAGTCATTCTAAATATTAATGCTTCAGTTTGGGAAACTGAACCTTTTAAGATCATTAAGACATCTACTTTCCTCAAGTTGAAGTCATGACCTCTTGTTCTTCCATCATCCAACACAAAAAGATCCTCTCTATCCACCCTTCCCAATTCTCCTATATTTCAAATATTGTGATCAAGTCACCTCTTTCCCGTCTCTAGCGCAGTGTTGGTAACATCAGTTTTTCCAATCTCTCCTTGTAGGTGAGTTCCCTTAAGTTTCGGTATCACCCTCGTTGCCATCCGTTGAACCATGTCTAGTTTGTCAATATGCTTCTTCAAATGAGGTGACCATACCACAGCCGGATACTCTATTCTTGGTCTTATCATGGTCACTATCAACTCCCTCAGCATTTCCTCATCCATATAATAAAAAGCTACTCTCATGTTGGTCAGTAATCCATAAGTTCCTCCAATGATTTTGTTTATATGCTTTTCTGGTGACATGTCATTCTGAATTATCACTCCCAAGTCTTTCTCATCTTTCCTTTTACCGATTATCTCGTTGCCCATTTTATATGTCCAGTGCGGTCTTTTTTCATTCACTCCCATTTCTAATACATGACACTTCTTGGCGTTAAAATCCATTTTCCAAGTCTGGCTCCAGCTGTGGAGTTTGTCCAAGTCTTCTTGCAGTTTTTTACAGCTATCAATACATGTAATATGTTTCATGATTTTAGCTTCATCTGCAAACATACTCACGTAACTATTCAAACCCTCTGGGAAATCATTTATATATATCAGAAAAATAACTGGGGCTAAGACAGAGCCCTGGGGTACTCCACTAGTCACGTGTGTGTGTGTGTGTGTGTGTGTGTGTGTGTGTGTGTGTGTGTGTGTGTGTGTGTGTGTGTGTGTGTGTGTGTCTGTGTTTATCCTACTGAGAATATTAGTCAGCAGAGGGAAGTGAGAAGTAAAATAGGTTGTATTTTACAGGAACTATGATCGAGAATATTTGATCTGCAACGAAACCCAGTCACCTGTCCTGCGTCACTCCATGCACTTTGTAATGAATCTGGCGAACATGCAGCAATTGACATAGATGACTTCTCTGACCATATATCAGTATTAGTTGCTTCGCACCCTTGAGAATGATTATCAACGTTACCGTACGAACCAACCACGGCGGACATTAACTTAAAGTGGGTTGTGGAAGAATGTATATTCTAGCATATGTTGGCACCCTGTCGGTTCAGTCGATGCCATATGGATACAAACACACCAAAACATAGCCATTCCATGACATAGACCTTCACATACATTACTCTTCCTATAAACATTGGTTACCTATTCAGGCTTCACCATCATAGGGAACGGTTAAGTCAGGCTATCAGTCTCCAACCAAGAAGGTCTAGTTCTGCAGTGGACCTCATAATTATACATTGATACTGAATTGATGAAGCGAGGTAGATACGCATTAAATAAGTCTTAGAACCTCTTCCATTTCTGATTTGTTTCGAGGTAATGTAAAAAAATCAATGATCGGAT
>NC_136983.1:11491837-11641837 GCF_032717465.1 Coenobita brevimanus | reverse complement strand
AGTGACTCTTCGTATTCTCACTTAAAGTGTACATTATCTTTCTCTGTTCCGTAACATAAATTTGGCGACCTCATATCAGGATATTCAGGATATTATCATAAGGATATTGCTTGATATTTTGTGACTGTGATATATTCATGATGGCTACTATTTCTACACTTGATGAAGCCAAAGATTTTTTGTCAAATGTGCAAACAGTGTGTGATATAGAAAACAGAACAAAGAATGAACTTAAGATTGTTGCTCAACAATTGGGATTTGTTGTTCGCTCTCATCAGTCTAAAGATCAAATTGTTGCCATTATTAATGAAAGCTTGTTTAATGTAACTCCTCCAAATGAGCAAACGCAGATTGAATTAGCTAAGTTACAGCTAGCCCTGCAGGAGGCCCGTGCTAGGGAGGTTGAGGCACAAGTTGAAATTGCTAGGATTCAGGCAGACCATGAGTATCGCATGAAACAAGGTGGAACTGGATCATCTAGCTCTGATGATTTTGATGTGGCTAAAAATGTTAAACTTGTCCCTCCTTTTAATGAATCTGATTTAACAAAGTATTTTCAGTTGTTTGAGAGGGTAGCTACAGGTTTTAATTGGCCTAAGGAGTATTGGCCAGTACTCCTTCAAACTGTTCTCACCGGTAAAGCTCAAGTAACTTATGCATCTTTGCCTCAGGATCAATCTGATAATTATGATGTAGTTAAGAGCTTGATTCTTAAGGCCTATGAGCTTGTTCCTGAAGCTTATAGAGTAAAATTTAGGACAACTTACAAGCAAGATAAACAATCCCATGTTGAGTATGCAAAAATCAAAGAAGATTTGTTAGAGCAGTGGTTAAATTCTAAGAATGTGGATTCTGATTTTGGTAAATTTAAGCAGATGATTTTGCTGGAGGATTTCAAAAGGTGTATTAGTAAAGATGTAAGCCTATATCTTGATGAGAAAAGAATAGATAATTTGTCTGATGCTGCAGTTTTAGCTGATGAGTATGTTCTCACTCACAAGAGATATTCTAGAGAAAAAGGGAAAGCTGAGAGTAAGTACGTTGCCTCTACTCAGAGTACAGGTAACAGGAAAGAGAATAAGGATGATGTTTCTCAGGAAGTAAATACCAGCTTCACCTCTAGATTTCAGAAAAGTAAATGTACTTATTGTAGTAAGCTTGGTCATACTACGGAGAGATGTTTCAGGAGACAGCGTGATGTGAACAAAAAGGAGTCTTTAAATATTCAGTCAATTGGTCTAGTGTCCACTCTTGAGAGTTCCCAGAATTCTTTAACTGAGTTAACTGAACCTGCTTTGAGGGGTAACTTAAATTCTCATGATGGAGCTCCTCTTTTGAGCAGTAACGTGGGTGACACTCTCAAGAGTTCATGTGCTAATTTCCTGTCTGATGGTTTTGTCAGTCCTCTGGACAGTAATGACAGGAAATCAGTTCAAATATATCGTGATACAGGTGCTTGCCAATCCCTTATGCTGACCAGTGTTCTAGGCTCTAATGTTAATTCCTCTGATGAAACTGTAATCTTACAAGGTGTAGGGAATAATTACTTCTCTGTTCCTCTGTGCAGAGTGAATTTAGAGTCTGGTTTTGTTAATGGTTCTGTTATGGTTGGGTTGGTTGAGACACTCCCAATGTCAGGTGTAACTTTCTTACTTGGAAATGATATTGGTGGAAGTCAAGTGTGTCCAGCTCCTCAGTTGTCTAGTGAGCCAGTGGCTGCGTCCCATGATTGTGATGTCCCTGATGTGTTCCCTGCATGTGCTGTCACTAGGGCTAAGTCTAAAGTTACTGGTGATTTAGAGGATAATGATGATGATGATGTTATCCTAGCTGACACTTTTCTTGCTAATTTGGACCACTCACCAGATGAGGCAGTACCCCGTAGTGTTGATAATTTGTCTCGTCAAGAGTTGGTTGAGTTGCAGGTTGCTGACCCTGAGTTGAAAGGTCTAGCTAACTCTGCTTACAGTGAAGAAGAGTCAGCCGGTGCTTCTACTTGTTATTATGTAAAGTCAGGAGTACTTATGAGGAAGTGGAGACCCCCAACAGCATCAGCCGACTGTGAATGGGAGGTTGTACATCAAGTTGTCATCCCTCGTGTTTGTAGGCAGGATATCATTAGAGTGGCTCATGATTCCAGTTTGGCAGGACACCTTGGAGTGAGGAAGACTATGGCACGCATTTTGAAACACTTCTACTGGCCAGGTATCTTCAGGGATGTTTCCTGGTATTGTAAGTCTTGTCACACCTGTCAAGTTGTGGGAAAGTGTAATCAGACCGAAAAGGTTGCACCTTTAGTTCCCATTCCTCCTTTTGAGGCGCCTTTCACCCGTGTGTTGGATATTGTGGGCCCTCTTCCTAAGACTTCTTCAGGATTTTCTTATGTGTTGACCATGATTGACATGGCTACTCGTTATCCTGAAGCCATTCCACTTAGAAACATCTCAGCAAAGAACGTGGTTAAGGAAATGCTGGGGTTCTTCACAAAGTTTGGTCTGCCTAGGGAGGTACAGTCAGACCGGGGAAGTAATTTCATGTCAAACGTTTTCAAACAGTCTCTGAAAGAGTTGGGCATCACCCAGATCACGTCTTCAGCTTACCATCCCCAGACCCAAGGAGCGTTGGAGAGATATCATCAAACACTCAAATCGATGCTCAAGAAATACTGTTTGGAACATCAGAAAGACTGGGATAAAGGTCTTCCATTCGTTGTGTTTGCTGCAAGAGAATCTCCAAATGAATCACTGGGCTTCTCACCTTTTGAACTACTGTTTGGCCATGAAGTAAGAGGACCCCTTAAGCTACTCAAGGAATGCTGGCTGTCGGAGGAAGATGACGTCAACCTGCTGGAGTATGTGATGAATTTCAAAGAACGGCTGTCCACTGCTTTACAGCTGGCGAGAGAGAATTTAGGAGCTGCCCAGGAGAAGATGAAGACTTGGTATGATAAGAAGTCCAGGTTACGCCACTTTCAGCCAGGAGATAAGGTTTTGATTCTGCTACCAGTTCATGGGCAACCTCTTCAAGCCAAGTTTAGTGGTCCTTATTTCGTGGAGAAGAAACTCAGTGATGTCAACTATGTCATCGCCACACCAGATCGTAGAAAGAGCAAGCAACTATGTCACATCAACATGCTAAAGTTATATCACAGGCGGGACGAAAATAATCCAGTCTGCACTGTAGCTGTTCCACCCGAGTCTACAAGTGAAGTTCTCCCATGCAGCATGAGCCTGAGTGATAGTTTGAGGAAGAATCCTGATATCATGAATGATCTCCAGACTAAGCTTTCTCATCTACCACCCAAGGAAAGGCAGGAGTTTTCGGCATTACTGCAGGAGTACCCGCAAGTGTTCCGTGCCACTCCAGGAAGAACCACTGTGTTGATGCATGATGTCGATGTTGGAGACGCAAAGCCAATTAAATTGCCTCCTTACCGTGTGAACCCAGTGAAAGTTCCTCTCATCGAGAAGGAGCTTGGCTACCTGTTGGACCACAAGATGATTGAGCCCTGTCAGTGCGAGTGGAGTTCTCCTGTCACTCTAGTCCCTAAGCCAGGTGGGTCACAGCGGCTTTGCATCGACTACAGACGTGTTAATCAGATAACTAAAACAGACACTTACCCTCTCCCTCGTGTGGAAGATTGCATAGACAAGATCGGAAAGGCTAGGTACATAAGTAAGTTTGATTTGTTAAAGGGATACTGGCAAGTACCTATGACTGAACGTGCTAGGGAGCTCTCATGTTTTGTAACATTAGGAAAGACATTTGCATGTTCTGTAATGCCATGTACAGATTGTTTTAGAGTAATAAGAAATTTCCTTTGTAAATTTCTTTTTTCTTTGTGGGGAGGTGTTACATAGCCTATGATTTCATCATCCTTTGTGTAATTTTAACGCACAGTATGCTGCATGTTTGATCACGAGCGTGTTCTGCCTCAGTTCCCCCCTTCTACCGTTATAGTAGAGTAAGTCGTCATTTCTGTTGTTTCAGTGCGGGATTTTCAGCTCTCTGTCCCCATGGCTTCATTTGCGCGTCCCTCTTACAAGTTGTATCAGGCTCTGCTGGCCCCTATATAATGAGCTCAGTCTCTGCATCATTGCCACTTAGATCTGCTCCTCATTTTGTTCACATCTCTGTCCTCCCCTGTACAGTTATTATTATTGTGAGTGCTCAAGAAATCTCCAAACATCTAGCAGCTGTGTGTAATTTGAGTATAACTGTTGTATTTTTTCTTGTACTGTATAGCATAAGTTTAATTTGTGGGCCTGGTGAGGTTTTTGTAATTCATGTAGGGTTCTTTGTGTCAGTCATTTTTTGATAATAGTTTGTATCTGTAATTATTTATCTGGCATTCACTGAGTATTATCTGGTATCTCATTTTATCAGGGCTGACTTAGATAAATTTATTCTTGCTAATTTCGTGTTAATAGAGGCTATTGCAGTTAACCATATATTTAACCTGTTTTTGCCATTACATTATCCTTATGAGTCCTGAATGTTTTGTTGTTAATTTAAGCATTAAACTTTAACTTGTAATTTTACCTAACTCTTTTGTTTTGAACCTGGAACTTTACGGGACAGTAGTGACTCTTCGTATTCTCACTTAAAGTGTACATTATCTTTCTCTGTTCCGTAACAATATATATATATATATATATATATATATATATATATATATATATATATATATATATATATACCTCTTCTCTCACATATTACTTTTACATTTCCCATCCATCTTTTTGACGTTGTATTCATCACACCTGTTCTTCATTTGCTCCTGCTTCCCTTCCATTAATTTCTTATCTCCACCAATGATGTTCAGGAGGTTGTGTCTTCGCCCCAGTTTCTTTTGTTCTTTTAACTTGTTTTGTGCTTTTTGTTCGTCCACAAGGCATACCAAAAAGTTATTGATGGATTTCAATGAAATTTCATGTGGGTCATTCGCTAAGGAAGAGTGTAATGAATATAAGTGATGAATTGAGCTGCCGGGAAGAGGTGTTCGAGAAGGAATGCGCTCCCTGGGTGCGCTTAACCTGTCTGTATGTTGTTTTTTCATCCTGTATTAAGCACTACTGTATATTTACCTCCGTCAACAAAGTCGGAGGAGGTTATGGTTTCACCTTTGTCTGTTTGTCTGTGTGCTTGTTTGCCCTAATACACACACACACACACACACACAAATATATATATATATATATATATATAGTGCCCCTCTCCGTAAAACAAGTAACTCAAAGTCAAACGGCCACCCCTTACGGGATTATGGCGTCTGGCAATAGATATATATATATATACATTCATTCATTGCCAGACGCCATGTATCCCAGACGGGGTGGCCAAGGGCTTAGAGTTAATTGTTTTACAGGGAGGGGCACTAATCCTCCACCAACCCCACTTGACGTAGGGATGCCAACAGCATCTGGCGTTCCCAGGCGGTCACCCATCCAAGTACTAACCAGACCCAACGTTGCTTAACTTCGCTGATCGAACGGGAAGCGGTGTACTCAACGTGGTATGGCCGTTGGCCATATATATATATATATATATATATATATATATATATGAGAGAGAGGGGTATATGAGATGGTATATGAGAGACGGAGGTGTGAGTTGGGAGCGGGGCAGTGAAATGGCTGGGGACAGGGCGATGTCGAGGCAATTTGTTTGTGGCCACCCCGTACGGGGTTGAGGCGTCTGGCAATAGATAGATAGATAGATTAAATATTGGTGGTGATCTGGCTTGTCAGGTAATAGGTGTTGGTGGAGGTTTGCACTGTGTAAGTGCGTTAACTTGATTGTTAATTTGTTCTTTACTTTTTTATCTGAATTATAAATATAGATATATTTCATACTTTAAAACCATAGTAATGTTCATTTTTTTTCTTCTTCATATTTGCCTACCTTATCCATTTGTTCTTTTTCATCTCTTTATTATGTAATTCTGATTTGTCCTCATCACTTCCCCTTTTGTATTGGGATGCTCTTTGGTTTAGACTCATTTGCTCTTTATCTTACCTGTGCCTTCTTTTACTGGATTTGGCCGTCCTCTTTTCTCTATTTGCTTAATTATCAGGTTCCTTTTGACTTCTGTCATTCGCATTTCTTGACGTCCTTATTCATCTCTGTTCTTTTCTAAACACTACTTAAAGTAATGTTCGTGGGATTTGTATACATTTTTGTCTGGGTAATGTTAATCAAATCTATCCATATTTTGCTCCTTGCTCTTCCAGAAAACACTCGGATTTTGACAATTCGCATTTAACCATAAGTTTGCTATTCATATTTGTTCTTTCTTGTATACATATCCTTCTTTTGCCAAGCACATATTTCAATGTTTTCCTTTAAAAAATATTACTCGGAATTTGACCATTCAATCTTCACGATATATCAGTTTTGGGATATTTCCATCCCGTCCCTGCCAGTATTAGAGTTAAGTATGACTGGCTTTGGGGCCACTGAGATCGGATGTGGAGTTATTGTGAAGGCTTTTCCGACCTGTTAATAGCGTTTCTTGTTTCTGTCCTTCCTCTTCCTCCTCATTTCTCTCTTTCCTCCAGTATGTTTAGTCTCTCCTCTCTTGATTACTTTCCTTTTTCCAGTGTTTTCTTTTGCTCCGCACCTTTGCTCATACCTTACATCAGTTTCTCTCTCTCTCTCTCTCTCTCTCTCTCTCTCTCTCTCTCTCTCTCTATTTCTCTGTCTCTCTCTCAACATCGTAAACCTATTTATTTCGTTTGCTTGTTATAAAAGCTGCAACATGCTTGCATGTATAGGCCTTGGTTAACTAGTGGTGACTGTCCTCGGTGCTCGATCTCTAGCAGCCCCTTGTTTCATTCCCTTATCCCTGAGGTCATAATTGTCTTGTCCCAGGTCTTTTTAAGCCTGCCTCTCGCAACCCTCCCCTCAACGTTCACACCTCACCCTCTGTGCCCAGTTGTCATCCTACTTCCTCTCCACATGCCCAGATCTTCTCAACCTACCCCTTCTCATCACAGTATTAATACATTCGAGTCCTATCATTCCTATCAGGTCTTCATTCACAGTCCTAACCTTTTAGTCCTGTCATTCAAAGTCGCACTACACAAACATCTGATTTATATCATATCTGTACGTTTGAGCCTAACTGTATTCTCTCTCTTTACTGACCAGGTCTTAATAGCGTACAACAGTACATTCCTATCACATGTTACAAACAAGGATCCCATAGCTCTGAGGGAAAGCCCTGTCAGTAACAGGGGAGGCAGCAGCTCCATGAACATTTCCAACCACTATTTTCCCTAGCCGCAGAGCTAGCTCCAGCCCCATTTCCAGCTCACATCATGTCCCTCAAATAGTAAAAATCCTCTCCAGCAAGTTCAATTCTTTCCAGCTCTATGTCTCTGTATGCTCCTCCCTGCACGTCGCACACACGAAATTATTTCGCAGCCTGTTTCAAATACCACTTCCTCTCTTATGCACCCACTAATCATAAACATTGAACAAGATGGGATTACATTTCATTCCTTTGTGGTAAACTACACATGATCACACTCCCTTTGCTTTGACAGTACCTCCACCAGCCCTAGATAATTATCATCGCTTTTATTTTTAATCCGTGTTTACTCTCAAACCCTGGTACCCCATTCCTCTGCCACCCTCTGATTATCCACAGTCAGCATCAAGTCATCAGCATTCACCAACTCCCATGGGAGTCCACTTCTGATGTCACGTGAGAGAGCTTCAAGCACCATGATATACAATAAGGGGCTAAACCTGATCTCTGATGCACGCCAACATTCATAGAGAACTCCTCACTCAAACCTCCATTCACTCTCACCTGAGTGCGAGGACCCTCTTACATCGCCATAACCACTCTAACCAACCATTACTTAATCCCACGCTTTCTCATTGTCCACTTTACCACTTCTCTAGGAGCTCTGTGAAAAGCTTCCTCCAGATCAAAAAAAACAAGGTACAGTTCCCTCTTCGTTCGTACAAGTATTTTTTCCAGAACATGTAGGACAATAAATATTGCTTCATTGGTTCCTTTGCCTAGCATAAACTCACATAATGTCTCATTATTATTCACCCTTTCCCTTATCGTACCTTCCTACACTAAAAACAAAACAAAAAAAATCACTCAGTAGGATGTGACATACAGACGAGGGCTAATGCAAAATGCCCGATGATTGCACCTCGCCTTCAAAGACCTGCTTCATGAGCATGTCGTATATCACTGACCGTAAGAATGCTGTACGCAACTCCGCCAGTTCGAAAAGTCTCTCGTATGCGGGCAGAGCAACTGCCTCTGAACGTTGTAAGAATTATAACAAAACTGCATCACTGCAGCAAACTGTGATATGAATTGCATGGAAAGCATTTCAGTTTGCTAATATGATTCGGTTACTGTTATAAAACAATACTTCAGTCTTCTGTTTTGATTTCTCACAAGCATCTTTTCTTCACCACTGTACATTCTTAATCACTTTGTACGAATTGTCTTACCTAAGTTAAATAAAATCGTCTGGTGGAAGCATCATTGGACTGCGAGGCTTCTTACCGAAGCTGAATGAAATGGTCTAGCGGATGCATATTAATATAACAGACGTCATCTTGCCTTTATTGCATCTGACCTTAGACGATGAATACAAAGTCTCGACGTCAAGTACTACATTTACGACAGAGCAACATGGGGTTCATCTCTGCAACCCTAATATTACACCTTTCACCTGGGGACTAGTATTTAACATCTCTATTATGATACTCAAGGAATATCAATTAGACCTTGTGTTATGGTATTGGCGAAGGTGTTTTTATGACGTACTGGTGGGGCAATTAGGAAGAACATTCAACACGGTGATATCAAATGTAAATCCAAGCACTGTTCCCCAGCTGTAGCTGGGATCGAACCTGCGACCGCACAGTCCCCCACCCCACCAATCAGTCCACTGCACCACTACCCTCTCCTTATGGCGTTGAGAGAGACAGCTTAGTTTAGTCTGCTAGTACAAATTCTTCCTCATTAGGTAGTCAGTGTGGTCTAGTGCGTTAGAGCGCATGCAGTCGCCCGAAAGAGCAAATGTTCGATCCCACCTTAAGGCCACTGGTTGACGTTAGGCATGGAATCCGGTAACAAGAACTGCACACTCCAACAAGTCTTCTAAATAGGGACAACCTCTTAGCTCTTCCAAAAGGTGAGAGCATGGCATAAAACTATAATTTTCTTCACACGTCTAACAAAACCACCTGGAACAAACAAAAGACATTGATAAAGGACATACAGTACTTTATTACACTAATAATGTTGGCCAGTACTGCGGACTTGTGGAAGTGGCAGCAATAATTCAAGGACTGGCTTTGATATCTGCGTTTTTGTGACGGGTCATGTCATAACTCTGAATAGCACTACAACATACGGAGAGGGACAGCGGTCATCACTCAGCCTGAGGGAATCCCGACCCCCACCCCTACAGTATTCGTCAATAACTGTTCCTTTACTATCTATCTGTCGATTTGTCTGTATATAACTACATCTATCATTCTTGATCTGTCTATACCTGTCTGTCTGTATATCTATCTATTTGTCTATTTATCTATCTCCATGTTTGTTTACCAGTTAATCTGTTGGTTTGTCCATCAGTCTGTCTATATTGCCGTCTGTCTAACTAGCTACCTATGTGATGCTAACTAGATATCTGTGTGTCCGTCTAACTGTCTGTCCGTCTGTCAATGTCTATGTATTTATGTATGCATGCAAGGTATCTATGTATCTGTCTATGTAGCCTGTCCACCAATCTATCTGTGTATCTATGAAACTGTCGGTCCGTCTGTTACGTCCTGTGAGGGGTATCTCAACAAGAGGACTTCCCGGCGTTTCTGCCCCTACTCAGTATCAGCTGTTCCCGCTACCTCCTCCCCCCCTCCCCGCCTTACTGTCACACTCCATCCACATAAATATCCCCGTCAGTCTCAGAAAACCATACTAGGGGAGGTTTATGGAAATTACCAAATTCTGTTGACCATTCATGAAAGTGTTGTAAACATTAAATACAAATAGGCTGCATACTTTGTTACAAAGCGCATTCAGCAGCGAGGTACAGAAGTCAAATACACCTTCATTAGGGGTTCAACTAAGCAATTAATAACTGCCCAAGAGCAGGGGTTTTCCTAAACAATCACGCTCAGCTTTGATTCTACGGTCGTCACTCTCTCATAGTTGTCCTTACCTTGTTTACGTTCAGTTTTCGGCCTCTCCTCCTTGCAGTCACCTCATTCATACCCTTTCCTGAACAGTTTCCCACCATTCACTCAGCATGGTGGAATCATCCAATAACAATTCTTTTCACTTATCCCACAACATTGTGCTGAATTGTGAGTCAGGAGCCACATGTTTCAGTCAACTGTATTAGGCGCTGGGTAGACTTTTCGGATTTAGATCAGAGACTGTCTTAATTTTCTCTTTCACCTCGTGAGGTATTTCCAAAGTTGCATGAAATCTCCTATACATTAGGTAAGCGACGTTGGGTCTGGTTAGTACTTGGATGGGTGACCGCCTGGGAAAACCAGATGCTGTTGGCATCCCTACGTGTCAAGTGGGGTTGGTGGAGGATTAGTGCCCCTCCCTGTAAAACAATTAACTCTAAGCCCTTGGCCACCCCGTTTGGGATACATGGCGTCTGGCAATGAATGATGAATGAAAAAATACTTCAATGGCTCTCGTACTACTCACTTGGATCTTCGGCACTCTGATATTATGTTCCAACTAACAACAATGTAATTTGCTTGAGAGTGAATCATGGGAACGGGGTGATAGTTGTGGCATTGTATTCTGGCTAACGTCAGACGGTTTTATTCAGCTGAGTGAAGTATAAGAATATAAGAGTGACAATACTGGTATTAGACCATCAATTCGCTAATGGTCTTTGCTTCTATAGTATTCCATGCTAGATAACACCAGACTGTTTTATTCACCTGAGAGTGGAAACAAAACAGTTTTCTCAACTTTTCCAAGGGCAACAAACAGGATATATATATATATATATATATATATATATATATATATATATATATATATATATATATATATATATATATATATATATATATATATATATATATATATAATCCTAGAACGCCTGGCCTAGTGGTCATCGCTTGGTTTCATATTTTTAATATACAGTATTCTCACTTTCCGATTCCCCCCCCCCCACACACACACAAAGAGAGAGAGAGAGAGAGAGAGAGACAGACAGACAGACAGACACACACACACACACACACACACACACACACATTCTTTACTGAGGCAGGTATTCTTGGCATTTTCCTTTTTTTTTATTGTTTACTTATTATATACTTATTTATTGATGATATGGCTTTCATTATCTCCATGAATTATCGAGAGGACCAATGATAACTGTAACTAATAAAACCCTGAACAAAATTATGACGAGCATCTCATATGTTCAAGGATAGGTTTTTCCTACATGACAAACTGCAGAATGTGTATGTTCTAGTTTAGGGCTCTCACCAACAAAATGTATGAAATATTTACACACACACACACACACACACACACACACACACACACACACACACACACACACACACACACACTGCCTTATCCCAGGCACTCAAATGTTCGATTCCTTGATAGTTCAGACCTTGGCTGACATAACTCTTCACTGGGATGCAAAAGTTTGAGCCATAGCCAATTACAGCTGTAAACCAAATTTAGTTCCCATAGGAAGATATGAAATACACTTTAAATGCAAAGTAAAGGCAAGAAGAAACACAGGAAAATCGTAAATGAATAATTGTATTCAGTGGTCATTACTGATCCTTCAGTGTAGCCTTGTTAGACTGCAAAGGAAAATTGTGGTCATATGTGACCCTAGGCAACCTATTCGAAATGGCTTGGCGACCCGGTTTGTGAGTAAACACTCTGGGATTAACACAGGGTTATTAAGTGACGGCTGGAAAAGAGAGTCATGTGAGTTCGCTGGCAAAAGTCGGGGATGATCTATAATGGTTTGCGGAACTTATATTTAAGTTAATGATAGTGTTGTGCACATATGAAAAATCTGATATGCATTAAAGAGGTATGAGTTATTTGTTAACCCATGAGGGACAGCCACTCGTGGATGAACAAAATCGTTTCGGTGTGGCAAGGTTTTTTGTCATCGCGAGAGTAAAACCACTTCGAGCCAATGGATTTCTTTCATCAGAACCGTGTCAACCAGTGTAAGACAGAATCACCAGTCAGAATGTGCCCATAGAGGCGGAATTTATAATCAAGGTAATTTATAATCTGTTGTGATCCCAGTTTCAAAAACTATCAAATTTTAGCCTGAATATTACAATAAACTGTACCTGAAACTGCACAAGAATTAACTGATACTTGTTCATCATTATAGAGTGGTGTGATTTCTATCAGCTGAACAATAATTATCAACTTTTGTTAGTCTGAATAAATGCAAAGTCATAAAGAAAATTTAAGTGGGATAGTTTTTAATGCTTTGGGTAGTAAGACTCCTGTAGACTGTAGTACTATACATCGTGTTTTGTTATTCTGAATAATATATTACAGATCTCCGAAAGGAAAGAAAAATCCGTGAAGACACTGAAAATTTTCATCTTTTAATCTCTATAGTTTCGGAGTCCCAATGTTAGGATTTCTCTCAACCAAAGAAAGTAAATTAGAGCACACAAAAGAGTGATAGTCAGAGAGAAAAGCAGCATTCCCTCTTTTCATTATCTATAAGTGAAACCGATGCATTTTTCCATCTCTTAAAGCAAGTTGATACCTTTGAACGAAACGCGTTGTTGCCTCAACAGCAGCCGGACACTCACCTCCCCCCGGGGGCCTCTCCTTCACCAACAGCCCGAGTCTGCTTTTTCAGCGACAAACATCTTTCCTCTGTCGCCCACCACAGAATACCAATATGGATCAGGAAAATGTATTGAGACGTGGCTGTGTAAACCCTGTATTTACACTGCTGCCCCGTACATGTATGATCACTGTTCCTCTATTTTCAAACTTTCACAACAGTTTCGTTCTTTCCATTTTAATTTACTCTTTTTTTTTATTTTTTTAGGGTGGGGACTGTTTCAGGCAGTGTCTTGCAAAGAGGAATGATGATATATATGTCACATTTAAGTTTCGTTCATTTAGAGATGTCTTTACACAATGCGAGTAAAAGACTGGATGTTATAGGCAGTGGAACAGACTCTGTCTGACAGGGATTTCTGAAACTCATCACTGGAGGAAAACACAAAAGTATATGCAAATGTCTAGATCTGTAAGGCGGTGCTTTGATTTTGCTGGCTACTATGGTGTATGATTGTGTGCGGCATTTCCCGGGACACTGGTGCAGGTAGTTCTCTACTTTTCCTCTTTCTACCTTGGTTCTGGATTGTGGTTCACCTCATCTGTACCTCGAAAAGGTCATGATAATAATGATGGTAAGTAACTTAAAGGCACAGGCAGAAGTATATAAATTTCCTCGTTTCTAAACTATTTGTTTTCAGATTGTTCATTTCTTACTTTATTTTTGTTTCATATGACACCCGCATTTATTCCCAGACCACTACTTTCTCTCAATGTTATCACATTAGTGATTTTATTACATACGGACGTGCAATCCGATCTGACCCTAACCACGTCCCTTTCTACTCTTTAATTGCCTTTGATATGACTTTTTTTTGCCTTACCTTTGTGAGCTTGCAATCACATCCAATACAAACCAAGTTAACCGCGAATTAGTTCAGAGCAGCAGTGTGAACAAGAAACATGTCTCACTGGTGTTGTTTGGTCGCCTGGGTTGTGAGAGTAAAATGTCATATTGGATGTGTCATGGGGGCCTTCAAAGTTCCTTTTCCTAAGCGATTTTGATATATCATCTTTAACTTATCTTTGGTCATAGGATAGTTTTAATACTGACATACTTTGCATAGTGGGTTATGAGATGGGCAGGTCAGAATAAATTGCTAAGTAACGTGCAAAATTTTTTTCAGCAGAGGTTTCACGGTAGGTCTGATAACGCATACATAATCCGCAAACCTTCGAATGACAGAAAATTTCATTCTAGAACAATTCAGTCTCATGAAACTTGTCTTAGGAAAATTTGGTCCCAGGAGAAAATAGAACCAGCAAAATTCAATCCCTCCTTAAATGTGTTAGTTGATATGTTGGTTCCAGGAATATGTTCATTCTGGGCTGCTGGGGCCTGGGCTACTTGGACCCGTGGCTGCTGTGACCTGGGATGATGGGGTCCAAGCTGGTGGAACCGGGGCTGCTGGCAATCCTATATGGAAAATTAATCTTACAAAACACACCATTGATTTGATGCCTGGTAGTCAGCCAATTAATATATCATCATCATTAAAATCATCTTATACTACTACTACTGCTACTACTACTACTACTACTACTACTACTACTACTTTTTTTTTTAAATCAAAATCTCCTCCATCCATTGGGGAATTATATTGTGAAGATCAAAACCAACCTTCCTAATACAGTTCACCATTTGGAGTTGTACAGTAATGTGAAGGTTAACACTAACCCTCATATTACAATCTGTTGGCCCCAAGCACGCCAACGGCTGTGGTTACCAACCATCTACTATTACTATTATTATTTATTTTATATTTATTGAAATTACAGTGTAAATAAAGACATTAAACTATTGGAGTCGCTGGTCTATTCAACTCTCGACCACTGTAGCTTCGTAATCCATACTCTTCAGAGAGACAGGCCTAAGGTCTGATGATCTTGTGCCCCTGAGACATAGCAGAGCAGACCTCACAAGGGAGAATAACAGTCGACATCTCATCCAGGCCATAACAGAACTCTGCAGTTGACGTTTCCTCTCAGAAAGAACCTCTACCAGTCTCGAGTAGAATCTCACCGCCTCTGGACCCATCCCACCTGATGTTGTGAACACAAGAGGAGTGAATCGACCGTGGTCCACACGTTGGATCCGTTCTTGATAGTTTCTGTTTTTTTCTTGTTCATTCCATTTGTGTGCAGCTTCGAGAAACAGTTCGTGATGACATGCTGCCATGGGATCGAATATCCTGATGTTAAAGAACGCCCTCTACCCACGTGTCTAGAAACCTCTAGCACTGACAACCACTCTTGCATCATTTGATGTGTTTACTGTTCTGTGGGTGAAGTGCTCGCCATCCAGGGATAGCAGAGCTGGCTTATCGTGACATCATGGCATATTTCCTGCAGCATTTTGGCAGTGAGGTCGCATACTTCATCGTGTCAAATGCAAACAAAGCCTCCCTTCTTGCATACCATTGCATGGTTTGCATCAAAGGCAGTGCCGCGGGCACGGTGTTGAGTTAGGTTCTCTATTGGCCAATCATATTTCAAGGCTATGGCATCAATAAATTCTTGTTTGTTGAAGTGGAAGCCTTTTACCTTGAGAGGCAAGGTTGTGAGCCTGTTCGATGCCCCAGCCTCCTGTGCGATTTCAACCCTTCTGCACTGGTCTGGTGTTAGATGTTCGATTATATGCTGCAACTGGTCCTTTTGTCTTGCTTCATGCTCCTTGCTTATCTGTGTCTTTATGTCATTCTGCCTTTGGTGGTCGATTTCACTCGTCTCAACCTGGGCGCAAATCTTCTGTGACAAGGATTCAGTGATCCTGAGTGAACTTTTTTGTTTGTAGCTTGCCATGGCTGCTGGATTTATAATGCCAAGCCTCCCATCCTGGGTGGTAGTGCTAGAAGGTCCCTCTCTTCTGGTGTGGGGATGTGGCCATTGGTTAGAGATGGGAGGAATGATTGCCTGATAGCATCCTCCAGTGGTTGTAGCAGCAACTTGATGTCTCATCACGAAGGTCCACTTGTGATTTACGCCATAGGTAAATGCGCAGTATACTTCATGGGGTTCTTTTTATGCGTGGCTGGATAATATATGAATTTCTTCTAACCATGTCTTTACCTTATCACTCACAGATTTGTCTTTGAATTCCTTAGTTCCAGTCACAGCACCTAGATGCCTCTGACCTTTCTTGGTCACTATCACGTTTGTGCCTCTAAAGGCTTCCTGTACATCTTGATAGTAAGCTGGTTTCACGATCAAGATGGACTTACTTGCATTAGGGTAGTAACCTATTTCATGGCCATGAGATGTTACAAGGTCCCACCATTTCCTCACATCCTCCACCTTGCCAGCACCCGTGAGATCATCTGCATAGGCTACCTGTTTTACATTGGTGGCCTTGTATTAGATCTATTGTTGCAGCACTTGCATCGCCAGGGCGTACATAGCCATGGCAACAGGGTCCCCCTGGGTAGTCCCTTCTGTGGACTGGATTACACCGACATCGTGAGCAGCTGTCTTACCCACAATGTAGAGATCTGCTGGTTCTTCGTAGGTGTTTTCCACATATTGGGCAAATGCTGGTCATTTAACGTTGATGTTGTGCAGCATTGCCTCTCGTTTCTGCCTATCAATCTATTGCGAGATGCCTTAATCCCTTATACGGGGTGGTCACAAACAAATCGCCTCCACGTCACCCTGTCCCTCACCATTTCACTACCCTGCTCCCAATTCACACACACCCTCTATCATATACCTCTCCACTCCATCCCTCCATCTCATCCTTGGCCTTCCCCTCTCTCTCTCCCCTCCACCTCACTCACATACACTCTCCTCGTCAGTCTCTCATTCTCCATCCTCTCCACATGGCCAAACCACCACAGTTTGTTTCTCCTACTGCTTCCCATCACATCCACATCCACACCACAACACTCCATCACATCCTCATTTATCAGTCTGTCTCTCGATGCGACTCCACAGACTCCTCTTGAATAACTCATTTCCACAGCTATCACTCTTGACTTGTGTCCCTCCAACAACGTCCAAGCTTTACTTCCTTACGTCAGAGCTGGTATCACAATACTGTCATGTTGTAACTTTTTCAATTCCATGCTCACTTCTCTGTTTTTTATCACTGCCTTCAAGGAACCAGCAACCTTTCTTCCTTATTGTACCCTTTCAAGCACTTCATCCTCCAAACTTCTATCCTTACTCATCACACTACCCAAGTACTTAAACGTACTCACATTTTCCATTTCCTTACGATCCATCGTCACTGTACATTCACTGACTTCACCTCTCTCGAAGACCATAACTTTACTCTTCCCTACATTCACCTTTAAATTCCGTTTCTTACATACTCTCCCAAACTCATCCACCAAGCCTCGCAGCTCCCCTTCACTCAACAACACAGTATCACCTGCAAACAACAGTACAGGGAATTTCCAAACACTGCCCTCTCTCATTAGGGCCACTCCAACATCCACTGCCCTGCTTTGTATCTCTTTTATAACCCCATCCATATACAGATTGAACAACCATGGAGACATGACACATCCCTGTTTCAACCCAACCTTCAAACAGAAAAACTCTAGTCACTCAATTCACTATCCACACTCTGTGCAGCCTTAGCACCATCATACATACTCTTCACAGCATTCAACAACTTCCCATCTACTCCATAATTATATTCTTAATACTTTCCACAATCCTTGTCTATCCACCCTGTCATATGCTCCCTCCAAATCCATGAAGGCCGCATACAACTTCTTTTCCTTCTCTAGAAACTTTTCCACTAAAGATCTAAGAATGAATATCTGATCTACACAACCTCTTCCTTTCCAAATCCTCCCTGTTCTTCTCCAACCTTATTCCTCTGTTATTTCCCTACTTCCCTCAATAAGTATCCTACCGTATGTTTTTCCTATTACACTAAGAAGACAAATGCCCCTATGATTACCACACACTTCATTTTCCCCTTTCCCTTTGTACAAGGGAATAATTATACCTGACTTCCAAACCTCCGGGTCTCTACCTTCCTCCCAGGCCAATCTGCACAACTTTCACATCCATTCTACTACTATCTCTCCCCCATGCTTCAGCATTTCACCACACACTCCATCAATTCCTGGGGCTTTCCCCGATTTGACTTTCTTCAGTGCTTCCACAACTTCCATCCTACTGATTCCTTCCTGTCTTCTCACCTCCCTCCTTCTCCCAGCCATTCCCCAGCCACTTATACTCACATTACTTTCATTCTCTATGTTTAACAATTCCTTAAAGTGTTCTCTCCATATGCTCACTTTTTTTCCCTTCTCAACTAGTAATCTACCATTTTTATCTTTCAGTCCCCTACTAACTTCATTGCCACCCTGTCTGACTCACCTCTTTCCAGAACAATTTCTTACATTCCCTCCATTTTACACTCAAATTCCTTCCAAGTTCCTCATCCACTCTCTTCTTACTCTCTCTTACTAATCTTTTCACCTGTCTCTTCCTTTCTACATATAACTCTCTCTTCCGTCTCTCAACTTTTTCCACGCCCCTATTTCTCATCCATTCACTATATGCTTTCCTTTTTTTGTGCCACAGCCTGTCTCACCTCTTCATTCCACCATGCTGTTCCTTGCACCCCCTTTTGTCTTCTCTTCACCCCACACACCACTTCGCATGCTGCACATATTTCCTTTGTGAATATCTTGCACACACCTTTCACACCCCCCATCTGCTCCAATTCATATTTACAGGATCGTTCCTTCACTTCTCTCTTATATTCTACTTTTTTCTCATCCTCTTGTAACCTTACCACTCTCCTTATATCTACTAATTCCTCCCGTCCTTCCCTTCTTCTATTTCTCCATTTTACTTGGGCCTTGATTCTGACCACCACCAAGTGGTGGTCAGAAAGTCCACTCCCCCAACCTCTGTATGCTCTTGAATCCATTTCACATCTTCGCACCCTTTCATCCACACACACATAATCAATCATTGCCTTCCTTTCATTCAGTTCACCATCCACCCTTCTCATCACACGCCATGTAACGTATACCTGTGGATCATTTTGTGCCTGAAGAGGATATTGGCTGTCACCAACCCCCTCCCGGCACAAATGTCCACTAAAACACTGCCATTCTCATCTATCTCATCAGGCACACCCCACTCACCAACTACTCCATCCACATTCACATTCCCTACTTTACCATTCATTTCACCAATCAATAACACTCTCATTCCTTTCAAACTTTTCCATGCACACTTCCACATTTGTCCAGAGCTCTTTTCTCACTTTGCTTGCACGATCTTGTATTGGCGCATACACGCACACTATCCCCCATATTTGTAGTCCAACTTTCAGTCTTACCAAACACAATCCTTGAACCAACTGATCCATACTCTCTTATATTCTCCTTGCATCTGTTACTCACAACAATACATACTCCTTCTTTTGCCCTCTCTTTGTCACCTACTCCTGCTTGTATCCCCCATCCATACTCCCATTCTCTCACACACTAACCTCGCCATTTAGGTTCAGTTAATCCACATACATCCACTTTCGCACCCTCAAGCACCTGGACAATTTCTCTCTCTTTCACCTCGTCATTTGCACCCCTTACATTGCAGGTCGCCATCCGTATCATGTCCTTTGTACGGTTCTTAGTCGTCATCTTTTGGTCAGTCCTGGTCCAAGGCTTCTTGTTCGTATTTTTAGTTAGTTGTTTTCCGGGGAGGGGCACCAACCCTTCGCCAACCAACTTGCTGTCACGTAGGGAACACGTGTCGGTTGGTTATAAGGTTACCACTCAGCGTTGTAAATGATTTTCTGGTTAATAGGAAATCATTTGGCTTGCCATTCGATGTACAGCTACCATAAAAACAGGGTACCACTACACTAAGTAGTTGGATGTTGGGCTCCCCCACCAACCGATTGACGGAATTAAATGCATTTGAGGCATCAACTAATAATACTGCCTGTCAGTCCTCTTCCTCATATATTTACCTCATGGAGTGGACTGCTGCCTCACCTCCTGCCTGCTGGCCTGCACACACTTGGAGGTTGCCAACTGCCTGCTTCACATCATCTTTCTCCACCTCCATGATGCGTTTTCCTATAATCCGTCTTAAGATTTCACCCACCCCGTTGAGCCTACATCCAGGATTCTTATCAAGGGGGATTAGTGTGCAGGCTGTCAGTGCTTCGATGTAACTGCACTGACTTGAAGCCACCTTCCTTGACAGTGAGGCAATGTGTTACATAGGTCTGTTGCTGC
The DNA here is from genome assembly GCF_032717465.1 of Coenobita brevimanus. Lineage (NCBI taxonomy): Eukaryota > Metazoa > Arthropoda > Malacostraca > Decapoda > Coenobitidae > Coenobita > Coenobita brevimanus. Next base: position 11,621,749 of record NC_136983.1, on the reverse strand, counting down.
CTCCACAAACTTGATGTTACTGAGGATTACTCACCAAGATTTTTCATCCAGGCCTGACGGTCCTGCCCCTTCCTGTGTGTGCATTGCTTTCCGCCACATCATATCTCCAGTTATCCTGTCATATATGATGGGACTGGGAGTAGTGTAGTTGCCTTCAAGCTTTGAATGGCCACTTGCTTGTCGTGCAGTTGGGTGTTTTTCTTTTAGTTGTTGCACCGTTTCATCTGTCAGGTCAAATACTCCATTTGGTGATTCAGCTGACAGGGATCTTGTCGCCATCAAGACCTTCCCCTGTCTCATCTTGCTGCCAAAAATCCTTGCCACATCGTTGGTATTCTGGTTTCTTCTGCTTCTATTGTTTATTCTCATTTGCAAGGCCCTTGCTTCCTCAAGTAGGTTGTCGATTTCACCTCTTATCCATGTTTCAACCCGCCTTTGGATGGCCTTAGTATTTTCTGCAATGCTAGCTCTTGGGCGGGTCTTGTTGAGGAAGAGATGTGGTATCAGTGCAAGGACCTTAAGACAGAATGAGGCAATGGGTGAGTTATTGTTGTAATTGGCTATCAGGCGAGTGATTTCCTTGATCAAGTCAGTTGTAGCATTGCATTTGGGAGGTTCGAAAAGGTTACTTGACGACCATCCAACAATTTCATTATAAGTGGTGTTCACCCAAGTTACTGGATTTTCTCTGGATTTGCCCATCCAGTATGTGGGATAATCCTCTCACACAGACCTGTAAGGCTGTTCTACTTCCTCGTTGTTTGTGTCACTACCGTTCTGGGGACGTATAATACCTGGATGATTCACTCTTTCATGCACTCCTCTATGGTGGTCTTCATCCTGAGTTTCATTTGTATCATAAACTTCATGATGTTCCTCACCCCCAACTTAACTACTATTCACATCCCCATGGTGATTTAACCCACCCAGCGCTTCCACATCTCTCGCATCTTGGCATCCATCCCTATCCCCCTATTCACCACGGGGTCTTTCACCACCACGCATGTCCGTGTGATCGTGCATATTGTCATTGACCGTCCCATCAATTTCCATGTCACCAATCTGTCGCCTGCTATGTTGGAAGCGGTCAAGTACCACTTCTGGTGGGCTGTGATTCCCTAACACATTCATACCGAAAGATCCCAGTCTACAGTGTGTACTGTACATGGCGACCTGTTTGTTGCACAAGAGCACCTGATCCATTTGTGCTGCCTACTGGAGCACTGACAACAATACTGTGGCGTGGCCATGGTGTTAATTAAGTTTTGATACTGTGGTATAGTATTAATAGTAATAATTATGGCTACTTTTTGTAGTACTTTTAAATGAGAATTAAATATAATGTTACTAGAACTACTGGTTTACTATACGATTCTTAAATTTAGATTTGATATAAATGAAGAATATGCTTGTTTTACTCCTATTTTTGCAGATAATATGATGAAGTTATGAAGCAGTTTGCCCGTTTTGCTCTAGTTTTGCCTATCAGTTAATATCTAATTGGTCTTATACTAATAATCGACTGAACTGATACTATTATGTATTTAAATATTGATATGAAGTAAAACAACGCTTCTTTGCGTAAGAGTTAAATAGGTGGCCAATGGGTGTGGTGCAATACTGTGGAGCCTTGTTTATTGGTAATGGGTCTTCAGGCGTTACGGTGTAGGGGTGAGGGTGGTGTGTGGTGTTGTGGTAGTGTGTGTGTGTGTGTGTGTGTGTGTGTGTGTGTGTGTGTGTGTGTGTGTGTGTGTGTGTGTGTGTGTGTGTGTGTGTGTGTGTGTGTTGTTTAGTGATATTGGGTCTTCGGACATTATAGTATTGGGGTGAGAGTGGTGTGATGTGTGGTGTTTGGACAGTGTGTGTGTGTGTGTGTGTGTGTGTGTGTGTGTGTGTGTGTGTGTGTGTGTGTGTGTGTGTGTGTGTGTGTGTGTGTGTGTGTGTGTGTGTGTGTGTGTGTGTGTGTGTGTTGTTTAGTGATATTGGGTCTTCGGACATTATAGTACTGGGGTGAGAGTGGTGTGATGTGTGGTGTTTGGACAGTGTGTGTGTGTGTGTGTGTGTGTGTGTGTGTGTGTGTGTGTGTGTGTGTTTAATGTTACTGGGTCTTCGGACGTTATGGTATAGGGGTAAGAGTGGTGTGATGTGTGGTGTTTGGACAGTGTGTGTGTGTGTGTGTGTGTGTGTGTGTGTGTGTGTGTGTGTGTGTGTGTGTGTGTGTGTGTGTGTGTGTGTGTGTGTGTGTGTGTGTGTGTGTGTGTGTGTGTGTGTGTGTGTGTGTGTGTGTGTGTGTGTGTGTGTGTGTGTGTGTGTGTGTGTGTGTTGTGATATGTGATGTGTGGTTGTGGTGTGTTGTGGGGTTAAGATAGAGGCACCTTGGTTTACTAAGGCACATTGGCATTAAGAAGGTTAGTTTAGTATTTGTTTTGATTACAAGATTGTGATAGAGAATTTTGAGAGGGTTGAGAAAGTAGTTGTAGTTTTTAATTTTATGGAGCTTACATTAGCCCTATTATATTGATATTATATTAAAATTACCCTTATTACTACTGCATTGAATGATAAGAGTGTATTTAAAACTAGGGTATTAAACTTAACTTTGTAATTGAATTGAATTTATATTTATTAATTTTATATATTAAAATTAAAGTCCTATTTAATACTATGCTATTTATTATTATATTATTGACTTATCTCCTGTGATTGGTTGTATATTTATATGATGAGAGTCTGCTACTACAACTATTACTGCTTATAAAAAATAATAATAATATTAACAGTAATAGTAAAAATAATGTTATTGTTATTATTATTATTATTTTTTTTTTCTTCTTCTTCCGCTTCTTCTTCTTCTTCTTCTTCTTCTTATTATTATTATTATTATTATTATTATTATTATTATTATAAAAATGGTAGATTACTAGTGGAGAAGGAAGAAAAAGTGAGCACATGGAGAGAACACTTTAAGGAATTGTTGAACATAGAGAATGGAAGTAATGCGATTATAAGTGGCTGGGGAATGGCTGGGAGAAGGAGGGAGGTGAAGACAGGAAGAAATCAGTAGGATAGAAGATATGAAAACAATGAAGAAAGTCAAATTGGGGAAACCCCTAGGAATTGATGGAGTGTGTGGTGAAATGCTGAAGCATGGGGGAGAGATAGTAGTAGAATGGATGTGGAAGATGTGCAGATTGGCCTGGGAGGAAGGTAGAGTCCCGGAGGATTAGAAGTCAGGTATAATTATTCCCTTGTACATAGGAAAAGGGGAAAAGAAGTGTGTGGTAATCATAGGGGCATTTGTCTTCTTAGTGTAATAGGAAAAGAGTACGGTAGGACACTTATTGACAGAGTTAGGAAAATAACAGAGAAATTAGTTGGAGAAGAACAGGGAGGCTTTAGGAAGGAAAGAGGTTGTGTAGATTAGATAATCATTCTTAGATCTTTACTGCAAAAGTGTCTAGAGAAGAGAAAGAAGTTGTATGCGACCTTCATGGATTTGGAGAAAGCATATGACAGGGTGGATAGACAAAGATTGTAGACAGTATTATGAATATATGGAGTAGATGGGAAGTTGGTGAATGCTGTGAAGAGTATGTGTGATGGTGGTAAGGCTGCAGTGCGTATGGATGGTGAACTGAGTGAATTTTTCTCTTTGAAGATTGGGTTGAAACAGGGATGTGTCATGTCTCCATGGTTGTTCAATCTGTACATGGATGGGGTAATAAAAGAGGTACAAGGTAGGGTAGTGGATGTTGGATTGGTCCTGGTGAGAGAGGATAGTGTTTGGAAACTCCCTGTACTGTTGTTTGCTGATCATACTGTGTTGTTGAGTGAAGACGAAGGGGAGCTGCAAGGCTTGGTGGATGAGTTTGGGAGAGTGTGTAAGAAACGGAATCTAAAAGTGAATGTAGGTAACGTGACGGTCTTTGAGAGAGGTGAAGTCAGTGAATGTACAGTGAGGTTGGATCGTGAGGAAATGGAAAATGTGAATACGTTTAAGTACTTTGGTAGTGTGATGAGTAGGAATGGAAGTTGAGATGGTGAAGTGCTTGAAAGGGTACAACAAGGAAGAAAAGTTGCTGGTTCCTTGAAAGCAGTGATATGAAACAGGGAAGTGAGCATGGAAGTGAAAAAGTTACTACATGACAGTATTGTGATATCAAGTCTGACGTATGGAACTGAAGCTTGGATGTCATTGGACGGACACAAGTCAAGAATGAGAGCAGTGAAAATGGGTTATTTAGGAGGAGCCTGTGGAGTCACATGGAGAAACATGCTGACAAATAAGGATATAAAGGAGAGTTGTGGTGTGGATGTGGATGTGATAGGAAGTGTTAGGAGGAACACACTGAGGTGGTTTGGCCATGTGGAGAGGATGGAGGGTGAAAGACTGACGAGGAGAGTGTATGTGAGTGAGGTGGAGGGGGGAGAGGGAGGGGGAGGCCGAGGATGAGATGGAGGGATGGAATGGAGAGGTATATGAGAGAGGGGGGTGTGAGTTGGGAGCAGGGCAGTGAAATGGCGGGGGACAGGGCGACGTGGAGGCGATTTGTTTGTGGCTACCCCTTACGGGATTAAGGCATCTGGCAATAGATAGATAGATAGATTATTATTATTATTATTATTATTATATTATTATTATTATTATTATTATTATTATTATCATTGTTTTTATGGAAGGAATTTGAGTGAAAGGTGGAGGATATGTAAGAAAATGTTCTGGAAGGAGGTAAAGAGAGTTAAACTGGCTGATACAGAAGTTAGTAGGTGAGTGGAAGATTAAAATGGTAGACTGATAGTTGAGAAAGGAGAAAAAGTGAGCAGGTGGAGAGAACACTTTAAGGAACTATTAAACATAGAGAATGAAAGCAATGCCAGTATATTGTAAGTGGCTGGTGAATGGCTTGGAGGTGGAGGAGGTGAGACGGGAGGAAGAAATCAGTATGTTGGAAGAAGTGGAAGCAGAGAAGAAAGTCAAATTGGGGAAAGCCTAGGAACTGATGTAGTGTGTGGTGAAATCCTGAATCATGGGGGAGAGATAGTAGCAGATTGAATGTGGAAGATGTGGAGATTGGCCTGGAAGGAAGGTAGAGTCCCAAAGGATTGAAAGTAAGGCTTAATTATGCCAGTGTACGAAGGAAATGGGAAAAAAGAAGTGTGTGGTAATCATGTGGACATCTGTCTTCCTGGTGTAGTAGGAAAATTATATGGTAGGATACTTATTCACAGAGTTAGGGAAAAATACAGGAATTAGTTGGAGAAGAACAAGGATGTTTTAGGAAAGGAGTAGGTTGTGTAGATCAGATATTCCTCCTTTGGTTTTTCGTGGAAAAGTTTCCAGAGAAGGGAAAGAAGTTGTATGGTGCCATTATGGATTTGGAGACAGCATATGACAGAGTGGATAGGCAAGGAATGTGGAAAATATTAAGAACATATCGAGTAAATGGGAAGTTGCTGAATGCTATGAACAGTATGTATGAGGGTGCTAAGGCAGCAGTGCTTGTGGACTGTGAACTTAGTGAGTTTTTCTATCTGAATGTTGAACTGAAATAGGGATGTGTTAGGTCTCCATGGTTGTTCAGTCTGTATATGAATGGGGTTATGAATGAGGTACACGGTAGGGCAGTGGATGTTGGAGCGGCCCTAATGAGAGAGGGCAGCGTTTGAAAATTTCCTGTACTGTTGCTTGCAGATGATACTGTATATTAAGTGAAGACAAAGGGGAACTGCAAGGCTTAGCGAATGAGTTTGGGAGAGTGTGTAAGAAATGGATTCTGAAGGTGAATACAGGGAAGAATAAAGTTATGGTCTTTGAGAGGAATGTACAGTGAGGTGGGATGACGAGGAAATGGAAAATGCGAGTGCATTTAAGTACAGTACATACTGTACAGTAGGTAATGTGATGAATAAGGATGGACGTTAGAAGGATGAACTGCTATAAAGGGTGCAACGAGGAAGAAAGGTTGCTGATTCTTTGAAACCAGGGATAAGAAATAGGGACGTGAGCCTGGAAGTGAAAAAACTCTCTGCATTATATTATTGTGATACCAGCTCTAACATATGGCAGTGAAGCTTGGACCTTGTTGGAAGGACACAAGTCATGAGTGGGAGCAGTAAAAACGAGTTATTGGAAAGGTGCATGTGGAGTTACATGGACGACAGGCTGGCAAAAGAGGAAGTGAAGGAGCATTGTGGTGTTTTCGTTTTCGTTTTCGTTTTTAAAGGCTCCAACATGCTTGCATGTGTCGGCCTTGGTCACCTAATGGCGGCTCTCCACGCTGTACGATCCATTGCAGCCTCCCTGTTCAGTCCCTTAACCCTAAGGTCACACTTAATGACCTCGTCCCATGTCTTTCTCGGTCTACCCCTCATAACCCCACCCCCAATATTAACACTTCTCACCTTCCTCACCCAACTATCATCCCCCATCCTCTCCACATGTCCAAACCACCTCAGTCTACCTCTCCTCATCACAACACCAATACACTCCAGTCCCATCCTACCTCTCAACTCTTCCATTGTAAACCCAGCCCCTCCAGGCCTTGGACGCAGGGACGCACTGCACATCCACCTAATCATTGTCATTTCTGTATGTCTGAGCTGGCGAATGTCTTCCTCCTTCACTGCCCAGGTCTCACTGCCATACAGCGTTACACTCCTAACACATGCTGCATACAAAGACCCCTTAGCACGTAGGGAGAGCCCTCTCAATGTCAGGAGAGGCAAGAGCTCCCTGAACTTCTTCCAACCACTTCTCACCCTAGCCACAGAGCTAGCTCCAGCCCCACCTCCAGCACACAACATGTCTCCCAAATAACAAAACTCTTCCACACACTCAAGACATTCACCAGCAAGTTCAATCCTTTCACGTCTGACAATCTCCACCTGCTCACCCCGGCACGCCGTACACATAAAATCAGCATTATCTCAAAGTCTACCTCTGATACCACTACATCTCTTATGCACCCATTTATCACACACACCGCACAAGATGGAATTACTTCCCACGCCCTTGTGGCAAAATGCACATGGCCACTCTCCCTCGTATTTGACAGTACCGCCACCAACCGTAGATATCATCACTTTTGTTTTATCTACATTTACCCTTAAACCCTTTTGTCCCATACCATCTCTCCACTTCCTAAACCTTTCCTCCGCCTCCCTTTCATTCTCTGCAATCAACACCAAATCATCAGCATACAACAACTCCCACGGGAGTCCGTTTCTAAAGTCACGTGAAAGGGCTTCAAGTACCATGATAAACAACATGGGACTCAAGACTGACCCCTGATGCACACCAACATTCACGGAAAACTCATCACTCAAATCTCCATTCACTCTCACCTGGGTGTGAGCACCCACATACATGGCCATAACCACCCTAACCAGCCACTTCTCCAAGCCAAGCTTTCTCATTGCCCACTTCACCACCTCTCTAGGGACTCTGTCAAAGGCCTTTTCCAAATCAACAAAAACAAAATAAAGATCCCTTCTCCTACCAATATATTTTTCCTGAAGCTGTCGAACAATGAATATGGCATCAGTGGTCCCCCTACCTGGCATAAACCCAAACTGCATCTCATCAATATTCACTCTTTCTCTAATCATACCTTCTAAAACTCTCTCCATTACCTTCATTATCTGATCTAAAAGCTTTATACCATTATAATTTCCTCTTTCCAGAGCATCACCCTTCCCTTTATGCACATTTACAATTACACTCTTCAGCCAATCATCTGGGACAACACACTCATAAATAATCCTATTTATCAGGTCAGTGACTAAACTCACCCCTATATCGCCTGAGGCCTTCAACATTTCGGCAGTCAACCCAGACACACCTGCTGCCTTCCCCACCCTCATCCTGCCTATTGCCTCACTCACAGTAGCAGTATCAATCAAAGGCCAAGGGCCAGACACTGGATCTGCTGGCTCCAAACCTTCCCTGTCCCAGTCAAACTCCTCGTTCAACAACCGGTTATAATGCTCTCTCCATGCATCTTTAATATCCTCACTGTTCACCACTACCCTTCCTTCATCATTCTTCACACACTGCTCACCTATGATATCCCGATTATCCCTCTTCACCTGACCTGCCACCCTAAATATATTTTTCCTTTCCCCATGATTTAGGTTATCAAGTAATTGTCTCTGTGACTCAGACTTTGCCCTGTATACCTCTCTTCTAGCCCTACGCTTGGCAGCCAAATATTCCTCTTTGCTACCACCCTTCTTCCATTCCCGGAAAAGCCCTCTTTTCTCCTTAATTGCAGCTTCTACACCCTCATCCCACCATCAAGTTACTTTATGTCTTGGTGGTCCTCTTGTCCAGCCGCATGTTACATCAGTAACTCAAGAAATTGTTCTTGAGGGCTCTGTACTGTTCATTAACGCCTCTGTCTACAGCTTCCTGTTCAGCCACCGCTCTCCTCAACTCGCTATAGAAGGCATCCCTTACTACTTTGTTTTTCAGCTTCCATATTTTCCTCCTAGGTACATAAGTCCTCTTTTTCATCACTTGTTCTTTAAGCACCATATCACAAATCAATAGTTTGTGCTGCTGCACACACTCCTCACTTCCTATAACTTTAACATCCCTCACTAACCTCCTATCGGCCCTCCTAACCAGAAAATAATCTATCTGACTGCTATTTCCCCCACACTCATACGTAATTAACCTACTGTCTCTTTTCCTAAAATATGTATTGCACACAATCATGTCCGTTGCCTCCCCAAACTCGAGTATCCTTTCCCCTTCTGCATTCCTTAGACCATACGCACATCCCCCATGCACTCCTTCATAACCTTGTGCTGCTTCACCTACATGACCATTTAAGTCCCCTCCCAAAATCACTATCTCATCATCCCGCATACCACCCACGACACGTATTAAATCATCCCAAAATCTATCTTTCTCTGATTCATCCAATCTTACCTGTGGAGCATATGCCGATATAATCGCAACTATCTTTCTTCCCAACAGAATTTTCACTACCAATATCCTATCGCTTACTCTCAAAACATTCATAACATATTCCACCCATTTCTCCGCAACCATCACACCAACACCTCCATGTCCGTCTGTCCCCCCCTGCCAAAACAACTTATAGCAACAGTCCTTCCCAACAATCTTTCTGGCTGATCCACCCCTGTACTGGACTTCCTGCAAACACGCCACATCCACCCACCTCCTACTGAATGCCTCAACGACTTCCCCTGCTCTTCCCCTCAAACTTCCCACATTCCATGAACCCACCCTCATCCCCATGGGTGATTTACTGTCCTCAGGCTTGCTTTGAGACTTATTTTGTTTTGTCATCTTCTGTATTAATAAAGGGGGAGAGACACAGCACAGGTCCCACTCACTGCACAGTCCCAGGTCAGGCAATGGATCTGGGACCCCTAGCCCACCAGCTTACCAGTGGCTGTGGTAGTGGCCGCGGGGCACCCTGCCAGGACAGCTGCAGGGACACCCTCCAAGCGCGTCTTGGCACTGCAACTATCCCGCCATTATACACCCACTGATAGGGCAGCCTCCTGGGGCGCTACTCCCAGGTTCGGGCCCCTCTCTATTGGGCGGAAGCGGCAGCCTGGGAACCGCAATGTCCTGTACCCTCTAGCACAGGCCCGAGCCCCATCTAGCCCTAGACCCACGATCTCTGCTGGCGGAACCCACGCTACGCCTCCCCCCAGAAGTCCGCCACTAAGTAGCGGGGGCAAAGTTTTCTGGCCGCATGCCCTTGCTGGTGCCAACCCCTGTAACGTAGTGGGATACGTTGTGTGAAATGTAAAGTGCATGTGGTGTAGTGCATAGATAGTTAGAGGAAATGTTTGGGAGAGTATGCTGGTCTACTCTCCATGTTACTGTCACACTGAAAAGGTCAGCAAAGGGGGATGGTTAGATAGCTAGTGAAACAGGAGCTCCAGCTCTCCCTATCACCAGCATTCCCATTCCCCTCGGGAGTACTACCCTGTTCGGCCCGTGCTATGGATGTGGTTATGATAGAAAGCGTTAGGAGAAATACACTGAGTTGGATTGGCCATGTGGAGAGGATGGAGAGCGAGAGACTAGTGAGGAGAGTGTATATGAGTGAGGTGAAAGGGGGGAGACGGATGGGGAGGCCGAGGATGAGATGGAGGGGTGGAGTGGAGTGGTAAATGAGAGAGGGAGGGTATGAGCTGGGGGAGGGCAGTGAAATGGCCGGAGACGGCGAAATGGAAACAATTTGTAGTCACCCCTTGTGGGATCGAGGCGTCTATAGATAGATGGGTAGACAGATTATTATTATTATTATTATTATTAATATTATTATTATTATATTATTGTTGTTGTGGCTGTTGTTGTTGTTTTTATTATTTTCATTCTTTTTATTATTTTTACTAATAATATTATTAATACCTCTGACAAGGAGGTTATGTTTTAACCTGTGTTGGTCTGTTAGCAGGATTACTCAAAAAGTTATGAAAGGATTTTGATGTTTTATTGAAGGGTGCGCCATGGGACAAGGAAGAAATTATTAAATTTGTGGGCAGAACCGGATCCAGATCCAGAGTATTCCACAGTGTCTCTATGAATTGCAATGAAATTTTGTGGAATGGTGGGCCATAGACCAAGAAAGAACTGATAAAATTTTGGGGCGGATCCGAATCCTATATCTATGGATATGGATCGGGGAATACTGAAATAAGTTATGAGCGGATTTTGATGAAATTTTGGGAAAGGGTGGGCCATGGGCCATGGAAGAAATGATTAAATTTGAAGGCAGATCCGGATCCGGATCAGGAGTATCCCGCACAATATCTCCAAAAATTCTCAATTAATTTCAAAGAAATTTTGTGGAAAGGTGAGCCATTGACCAAGAAAAAATTGATTAAATTTGGGGGCGGCTCCGGATCCGGATACTTTCAAATGGCAATGACACTGGCGGAGATATGCGCTGTCTGGGTGCATTCTAGTCATTATTATTATTATTATTACTTCTACTACTACTATTGGTGTTGTTGTTATTATTGTTATTATTATTATTATCATCCCTCCCGTTAAACAGTATTTAAACACACGAGTATGAAAGTACAGATTTGAAGCCTTACACAAAACGCTGCGCTCACGTACAGTACTGTACTTACATTCTGATAACAACATTATAAGTCCGAAGTGGGTGATAATTAAGACCATATTATAAACAGTAGGACTATTTTACTTCTGCCAATTGACACTTTCGCGCCATCTGAGACAAATGAAATGATCAGGTGTAAGCTGGAAATGGCGATAATAACAGAGTTGTCCCGACAGTGAGGGTGGCTAATAGTACCAGAAATAACACTCTTAGGCTTCTGAATTGTAAGTGCCATGACCTTTAAATAAGCTGGTTTTGTTGCATGACATCAATTTCTTTATTCCTACTCAGTGGAGTGGGCAAGGCACGGTAATGCTCCAGACTGGGTGGAGACGGAAAAGGAAATGGTTCCTATACACAGGTTTTATGGCTCCCTTAAATACTCGGTATCTCTTTGGAAAACGAATGGGGTGGAAGGTTTTCGGAGAATTAAGAATACTAACTTGCATGGAAGCTAAGCAGCTATCTTTATGTTGAAATACACTGTTATAAAATCATTGTGTCTGTCTTCCTCTAACTTAAGGATTGGAAACGTGGAGTCAAGCAAAAATTATTGCAAGGTAAAATTGTAAAATTAGTCACCCTGAGAGAGAGAGAGAGAGAGAGAGAGAGAGAGAGAGAGAGAGAGAGAGAGAGAGAGAGAGAGAGAGGAGTTCACAAATAAAAATTTGTCGTACACAAATGAAAATGAAACAGCATCCTGTATCAGGGAACACGCGAAAGTGGATGATAAAATCACTGCAATAAAAAAGAGGCTGTTATGATCGTGCCCTGACAACCTACCCCTTCAGATTTCGTGTATATGAGACGCATGTGTTTCGTGTATAATATGTTCGTATTTAATAATATTCGTGTATAATATATTCGTGCATAATAATATGATTCATGCATAATATGATACGAAATCGGAAGCACTTTTGAATGGTAGATTGCCAGGGTACGATAATGACAACCTCAGAGTCGTGCGCCGCGACTATAGCCACATATCAGGTGTTCGGATTCAGGCTGATCATGATGGTTGCGATGATAAATGCCCATATGATGAACTGACATCTCTTCCTCTGCTTGACATCAGTAGCCTTAGCACTTTGCAAAGAAATTATGACGTTGATGCGGGGGTGTCGTTAAGAGTTACATTATATCGATATAGCTGGGTGGTGAACTACCCTTTTTATATAAATGTCCTTCAGCTCCCTCCTTATTTCTAGAAAGATGGATGGTTGACTGCAGGATGATGGCATCTTCAGCTTGCAGTCCACTGGGTTCACATCCGGATAGCCTAAACTTGAGACTACAACAATAACAACACAGCAACCTAAATTATTCAAGCTTTCTTCCTTTGAGTTCCATTTACTGCTGTGGTTGGCACCAATGGTCAGTCTTTTCCAATGGGATTACTGAGGCCACAGAACGTTAAGTACACTCATAAATTTGGAATAATTTTAAACTTTTCAAGGATTTCTTATTTCCTCGGCCACAAGTTGTTTCCAGACAATTAAGACAATGACTCTTCTCATATTTTCTCGGAACTGGACCTCACGGGGAAGTTTGTTAGGCTATTATCACTATCGCCCACCCGTTGTTTTCAACATGTTGTAGATAATTGTTATGCCACTATCACCATCAACGTCCTTTTGGTTTAACACGGTAGCAGATAACTGTTACGCCATATCACCATCACCGCCCCGTTGTTTTCAACCTGGTAGTCGATAATTGTTGCGCCACTATCACCATCACCGCTACTTTGTCTTCAACACGGTAGTAGATAATTGCAACGCCACTATCACAATCAACGCCCCTTTGTCATCAGTACGGTAGTAGAGTGTTGCTGATCCACTGTCATCACCGAGCCTTTGCCTTCGGTACGGTAGTAGATAGTTGTTGCGAATCTAACACCATCAGTCACCTTGCTTTGATATTAAAGACACACAGTTTAAAGTGGCAGCCTGAGCTAATACACACCACCCCGAGTATTATATTACAGAGACTCATAACGTAGCTAGGCACATAAAACAATCACCAGACAAAAAATATCATTCCCGCTTAAACAACACCAGACCTTCAAACATTACAATATTTGCAATGAAGAAACAACAACATAGTCATTAATGTGCAGGGCAATACAACACCTCGATCAAAAAATTGTATTACAAGCCCCCTCTCGACATTCATCCAGTCAAAGGTATCCTTAAATAAAACTGGTCGTGTACATCTAGCTAGACTTACTACACGACATCACCCAGCCCTCTTTAATTACCAGCTTAGATTCGGGTTGGGTGGAATCGTAAATGACAAGCGTCCCGTTGAAAGACTAGGCCCGCAAGACACAACACCCATACTGGAGCACAGCACAGCATATTCCAAATTAAGAAACAGACACAATATCAGCAATGTAGAAACATTTGGGACGACCCCACAAGGCAGTTGTTTACCTATGGTTATGGTCGACGGGTTCGTTCAGAAAGACGATTCGACGTTAAGCGACAATATCAACAACAGGCATCCATCAACTTCCCTTCCCCTTTCCACATGCCATGCATGGAGAATGGTGAACTGCAAAATAGCACCTTAAGCCTCCAGTTCACTAGGTATAGTTTCGGTTAGGCCTATGGAAACAACAACAACAATAACGCACTTTCTCCATAATGCTAGTAATCTAACCGTCGCTCACACCATCACTCTGGTTACCAACGCCACCATCATTGCCTCCACCAGTATAAACATCACTGCCGCCACCACCACGACTAATACAACCACCACCTCCATCACCACGACCACCAGGCTCATTGCATTGTGGTTTTAATCAGCTTAGGAAAAGTCCTCACGCAGTGAGGGGTTTAAAGGATCTACAGCATCCTCGTTACAGTTAGGTCATTCTGTAAACGGTAATGAGCGTTGTATCTTAACCACCTCTCTCTCTCTCTCTCTCTCTCTCTCTCTCTCTCTCTCTCTCTCTCTCTCTCTCTCTCTCTCCTCCTTCCTGCCCTCTGAATGGCTAACAACTCCTCCAGTTTTCTGCCTGACTCATATGACACCATTAAGAGCGAGTCTTTTTGCATTGTTTTATACCGGCCAAATAATGTTGTCATATATCCCACTGTGGATGGGCTTGCGCTGACACAAATGACCTTCATCCCTTAGTCTTTTTCGGGGTCTTATCGTACCTCCTCTAAAAATATAAACGTGCCCTACTTTAGAATTAAGATTACAGGTATGCTCTCCTGTTTTCCTATAAAAAAAAAAAAAAATGCATTGGAGTATTTTTGTAACGGTGTTGGCTTTTTTATTTCGTGTGCCATATTTTCTTTTAAATTTATATTTCTTAACATTAATTGTCATTTCCTTGTTATTCAACTTCCTAACGTACATTTAAGGGGACTCGATTGTCTAATATGTAATTTTAGAGCCTGATCATGGGTAACCTAAATACATAAAGAATTCCTTATGTTCCCTAGTTTCTTGTTTTTCCTTTCGTTACCACAAAGAGTTTTTGTGGTATGTAATTGTGGTGAGTTCACAATGTTTCTAATACTCTCAAAAAATCTTTACTCTGGTGTTTTGAGATGGAGTCATTGTCATAAAAAGAATTTGCTTTGCTTTGATATCTTTAAATTTGTGACTCAAAAGTTTGTATAGTTCTTCCGTTTAAAAAAAAATTGATTTTTTGGTTTTCAGTTGCTTTCTTGCCAGTTATGATTGTTTCTGGCTATTTAATAATTACTAGGCATTTCAGATTATTCGTAGGTCGTTCTGGTAAACTACGTTTGTTACACAAAAATGTGGTATTGTTTTCTTTTGACCTTAAAAGCTGAAGTGCTTCTACATGACATTATTATGGATGACCCAAAAATATGGTCTGCATTCTTGCTGATCTATAATTTTGTTCTTCTCGAAGTGCCCTAAAATTCTAATAATTATAGCATGCTTCCAAATTTTGAAGGTTGGCACTCTGTACAGGATATTTTACGATTTCGTGGAGTTTTTCATTTTCATTCATTCATTCATTGCCAGACGCCATGTATCCCAGACGGGGTGGCCAAGGGCTTAGAGTTAATTGTTTTACAGGGAGGGGCACTAATCCTCCACCAACCCCACTTGACACGTAGGGATGCCAACAGCATCTGATGTTCCCAGGCGATCACCCATCCAAGTACTAACCAGACCCAACGTTTTCATTTTAAAATAAAATTACAGCACACTTTCTAAGTGACAATGCTTTTCATGAGCTATCCTATTACATTTATATTTCATGGGTTCTCATTTTCTGATTGCTTATGACTCGTGTCTTCCTTGTACTAACAGCGTAGATACTGCAGGGAAATAGAAGGAATGAAAAAGAAAATTCACCCCCAAAGCTTGGATGACGGCAATAGAAATTATGAAATAGGTGGTCAGGGCAGCTCAAATGACGGGAAGAGAAACTTTGTGTTTCCTACCACTGTTGTAATTCCTACTCATTTTTTTTTTTTTTTTTTTTTTTTGTGCCCAGTGTGTAGCATAGGCATATGAGCAGCAGCTTACTACAATACCAGTCTTTCACTGAGCAAAGGAGGCGTAGGAGCTATGTTTTCCGAATCCATATAAGTAAGCGAGCAGATGTCTGTTGCTGAAGCATCTTGGATTGGGCAAAGCTGGACATCATGAGTCATCCGGAGGCCAGCTGACTTCTTGCAAAATTCTTCTGGAGAGAGAGTTCTAGGTGTAAACTGTATAGTCATGACATTGTGTGTTGGAAACTCTGTACCTGTGCCCAGAAAGATTGTATGAGAGTTAGAATTCAACTACAGTCCGTGAGTGTGACATCTAAGCTCCCAATAAAGCATCCACTAGTACGAGTAATACGAAGTCTTTAAGATCAACTTGTAATCCTGATGATAAATCCCACATTTTGGTGGCAGCGAAGTCAAGAACACACCTTATTTCAAGTCTGTCTACCGTCAAATCCAGTAGCCTGTAAACTGACTGTCTGCCGCCTGTTGCCAACTCAGTCGTTCATAGAACCAGCCTGTCATTGAGCCAGCCTGTCATAGAACCTGCCTGTCACTGAGCCAGTCTTTCATGGAACCCATCTGTCGCCAAAGCCTGTCTGCTGCCAAGCCTGTTAATAAGCCTGTCTGACGCCAAGCCGGTGTGCCTCAAGCCTTCATCCCGGCCTTGATCCTGCTGACTGTCAAACCTTCATGACCCGGTGACCTACAACTCACCCTTTTCACCTCCCACCAGCTATCAGTTCCAGCTCATACAACGCCCTATGCCATATTTATGGATTAGGTAGGATATAGAACCATTCGCTTAAAAGCTCCTTTTATTATCCCCAGAACAATAATCCTAATACATTTTTTCCTCTTATCTAAAAAAATTATATTATTTAAAACAACTTCCCCGCATTAATATTCATACTCTCAATTTTCTTTCACTCTTTTCATCCTTGTTACCACTTCATTTGCAAACACTATATATCAATATCTATATCTATCTATCTATCTGTATCTCTCTCTCTCTCTCTCTCTCTCTCTCTTTATATATATATATATATATATATATACGAGGTGTGTCAGAAAAGTTCCAGGACTGATGTCACAAAAGATATATTTCAAATCCAAACTACAAACTACGAGTTGTCCCCTTCGAAGTAATACCCCTGGAGTCTAACTCACTTTCCCATCCTTCTCTGCCACGCCTCCATGCACTCTATCAGCAGCTCTGTCGTCACGGCCATCTTGATGTCTTCCACGTCTTCAAAACGGGTCCCCTTGATGACCCCCTTGAGCTTGAGGAAGAGGAAAAAATCACACAGAGCCAGGCCGGGTGAGTAGGGAGGTTGCTCCAGCACGGCGATGTTCCTCTTGGCCAGGAACTGTTGGATGCTCAGGGCACTGTGAGCAGGCGCGTTGTCATGGTGAGACAGCCACGAGTTGTCCTGCCACAACTCTCGCCTCTTCTCGCGCACTGAACAAAGCAAATGCCACAGGATCTCTTTGTAGGAGGGCTGGTTAATCGTCTGGCCCTGTGGCAAGAACTCGGTGTGGACGATGCCCCTCACATCGAAGAATGCGATCAACATGACTTTGACTTTGGACTTCGACTGTCTTGCATTCTTCGGCCTTGGCGACATTGGACTCTTCCACTAAAGGCTCTGGCATTTGGTCTCCGGGTCGTACTCGAAGATCCATGACTCATCACCGGTGATGACTCTCCCTAGCAAGTCTGGTTCGGTTTCAAGACACTCGAGGATGTCCTGACACACCTGCATGCGCCGATCCATTTGGTCATCATTCAGCAGCTTCGGCACCATATTTGCGCAGACTTTCCGCATACCCAAATCTTCAGTGATAATCTTCCAGACGCTGTCCCGGTTCATGCCCAGCTCATTTGTGATCAGTCGAACAGTCAACCGACGACCGCCATGCACAATCTGCCTGACACGCTCAATGTTGGCCTCAGTCCTGCTCATTGAAGGCCTTCCGCTCCTGGGGTTGTCTTCCACGTCCTCGCATCCCTCTTTGAACCTCTTGCACAACTCAAAAACATGTGAGCGTGACATCGCCTCATCTCCGTACACTTGCTGCAGCATTCCCAGTGCTTCAGACGGAGTTTTCCCCAACTGGACCAGAAACTTCAAGTTGGTTCGTTGCTCTGTGCTCATCGCTTGACAACCTGAAACAGAGGACCTGTATACAAAAGCATGTGAAAAAAAGATCAGTGGCTGCAGAGAGCTGAGATCACAGTCATATACTCCCTGGATATTACGTCACACGGTGACGCAACCTGCTAATCTCTCTCCCACTCATAGCTCACACAGCACACTCAGTCCTGGAACTTTCTGATACACCTCGTGTATATATATATATATATATATATATATATATATATATATATATGCATACATGGGTTGGACAGGAGGGTGGAAGGGTTGTTGATAAAGCGTTGATGGACTATGTGGCTTTATCCAGGAATGTAAGAGGAATACTGTTGGATGTGAGAGTTCTGAGAGGGGAGGGTGGATGTATGTGTGGCGGGAAAGTTGGGAGTAGATATGAGATGGGTGAGAGGTAGGAGAGTCAGGTGTGGCAGGGAGGTTTTGAAAGTGAGTGAGGTCGAGAAAGAGAGAAAATTATAGAGTACCAGGAGAAATTGAAAGATGAGTGGAACGCAGTGAAAAATCAGGACAATGGCAGTTTGGAGGAGGAATGGCAGTTGTTTAAGAGTGTTGTGGTAGGGCATGCGGAAGAGGTGTGTGGTGTGAGACGAACGGGTGTTGGATTAAGAAAAGGAAGTGAATGGTGGTGCGAGGAAGTAAGTGTGACTGCGGCTGGGAAGAGACGTGCATATGAAGTGTGGCTGCAGAGGAAGGATGAGGTGTCATAAGGGAGGTATAAGGAAAAGAGGAATTGAGCGAGAAGGGCTGAGCGTGATGCTGAAGTGACAAGATGAGAGGTGGAGAAGGCAGTTGACTGAGTATTTTCAACAGAATAAGAAAACGTTTTGGAAGGAGGTGAGAATGGCGCGAAAGGGAGAATCTGGGAAGGAACAGCGAGCAAAAGCAGAGGATGGAAGGATATTAACTGAGATGAATGCAATAAGGAAGACATAGGCAGAGTATTTTGAAAGACTGTTAAATGTAGAGGAGGAAAGGGAAGCTGAGACTGTGGCAGATGGAAGGGTGCAAGGATTACGAGTCTCTTGGGATAGTTGAATTACTCTTTGATCATGATGGAGGAAGTGCGGGAGGCAGTAAAGGAAATGAATGGATGGGTGTGCTGTGGAATGCCTGAAAGGTGGTGAAGCGATTATTGCTGAGTGGTTAGTAAGATTGCTGAATGTGAGATGTATGGTGTCAATTGACCAGGCAAGTGCTTGTGTGGTTCCGTTATATAAAGATAAGGGTGATAAGTATGAATGTACTACCGTTGCTTTAGGGATATAAGTCTGTTGAGGGTTGTAGGTAAGGTGTATGGTAGAGTGTCAAGAAAGTTAGGAAGGGTACAGAGGGAGTGATTGGTGATGAGCAGTGTGGCTTTAGGAGAGGAAGGGGATGCGTGGTTCAGGTGTTTGCTGTGAGACAGGTGTGTGAAAAGTATTTAGCGAAAGGTGAGGATGAATTAGGGCGTTCATGGATTTAGAGATAGCATATGATAGAACTGATAGGGAGGCTTTGTGGATTGCTTTGAGATTGTTTGGACTTGATGGTAGGCTGTTAAAAGGAGTGAAAAGTTTTTATGTAAATATTAGAGCGTGTGTAAGAGTGGTAAATACTGTATGTGATTGGTTTCCGGCGGGAATGGGGCTGCAGCAGGGATGTATGATGTCGCCTAGGTTGTTTAATATTTATATGGATAGTGTTGTAAGGGAGGTGCATGTAGGAGTGTTAGGTGGAGGTTTGAGTCTAGTGAATGCTGATAGCAGAGAGAGGAATCTGAATCAGCTGCTGTTTGCACATGATACTGCACTGGTGGCTGATTTGGAGGACAGATTGAGACAGTTGGTAGAGGGGTTCAGAAGGGTGTGTGAAAGGAGGAAATTGAGTGTAATTGAGAATAACAATAAAATGACGAAGTGTACGAGGTTGGTAGATGGTAGGAGGATGAATATAATTTTGAATGGTGAGTTGCTTGAGGAGATAGAGTGTTTTATGTATATAAGGTCAGATGTTGTTGTGGATGGAATAATAGATGTAGATGTGAAGTTTAGAATGAATGAAGTAGGAAAGGTGTTGCAAGGGATGAAAAAAGTATTTGGGTGTAGTGGTTCCGACTGCATTTTATGGGGCTGAAACATGGATCATGGGAGTAGCAGAGAGGAAAAGTTTGAATGTAATGGAGATGAGGCGTCTGAGGAGTAGGTGAGGAGTGACGCATACGGACTGAGTGAGATATGATGAAGTGCGAAGGAGATCTAGAGTTATGTGGGAAATGGCTGATCAAGTTGAGCAGAGTGTATTGCGATGATTTGGGTAAATGGAGAGAATGGCTGAAAAGTGATTGGTGAAAAAGATAACTGGATCGGAAGTGAGAGGGGTAAGGCTGAGAGGAAGTCCATGAATAGGATGGACGGACAGTGTGAAGAGAGCGTTAGATGTGAGAGGGGTATCTGTTGGGCAAGGATGAGTGGCTGCGCGTGATACTAATGATTGGAGAGAAGTGCAAATGAATAAATGGTGACACAGCCCCACGGTGATCTTCCCCCGCATTTGATCTGATCAGTTTATCAGGTCAGGTGTGGGTTAGGGGATGGTTTCACTATGATGTGGCAGGGGTAAACCAGCTCTGCTGTTGCAGATGTTGCTGATTACAACACGAAGTTGACAATCGTGTGGTATGATGCGGTGAGGATCTGTTCCTTCTCCTCTTGGGGTTAAGATTCTAATAAATGTGTGTGTTTGGATGTGTAAATTGGGAACGTGTCGTCCTGCCTCAGCTACCTCACTTTCTTTAGGGGAAGCAGCCTAGGTATATATATATATATATATATATATATATATATATATATATATATATATATATATATATATATATTGTGCTAGGAAGAAGGAACCATAGGCGACGAACCTGCATTAACCGTTCCTTCTCAAGAGAAAAACAAAATACAAGAGAAAGCCAAATTCAAGATCTGATCATTTCGAGATGCCTGAACACACTGTGAAAGACTGGAGATCATACCTAGTAGGAAATACAGACAGAGGGAGACAGTTCCAGAGTTGACCTGTTACATAAATGAAGGACTGGGAATAACGGTTAACTCTTGCATTAGAGAGTTGGAGAGAAAAGGGATGAGAGTTTGCTGCTAGACGGGTGCAACATACCCGTCGTAGAAGTGGAGGGATGCAAGCAGACAGTTCAGAGGAGCAGTGGCCATTGAAGTAGCGATAGAAAAGAGCTAAAGATGCAACAGTGCGGCAAGGAGACAGAAGCTGAAGGGAGCCAGTAAGAAAAGGAGAGCTAATGAGACGAAAAGCCTTTGACTCCACCATATTGAGAAGAGCTGTATGTGGGGAGCCTCCCCACACATAAGAGTTGTACTCCACACAGGGGCGGATATATATATATATATATATATATATATATATATATATATATATATATACAGATATATAGATAGATAGATAAATATAGATAGATATAGATAGATAGATATAGACAGATATAGATATAGAAAGATAGAAAGATATATATATATATATATATATATATATATATATATACATATATATATATATATATATACATATGTATATATATATATATATTTATATATATATATATATATATATATATATATATATATATATACACATATATATATATATATATATATATATATATATATATATAATGTATATAATATATATATATATATATATATATATATATATATATATATATATATATATATATATATATACAGTATATACATATCTATATATTTGTATCTATCTATCTATATCTATCTATCTATCTATCTATCTATATATATATATATATATATATATATATATATATATATATACACAGTACACGTATTCGTCCACTGGTCAAACCCTTCGTCCTTTTCCTGTGTTTTCCAATAATATCTTCCTCATCACCAGCTGTTTCTTTTGAGAATACTATAGTCCATATAACTCATTTCCATCATCACTTTTCTTGAACCTTCATTGTTTTTGTATATTCCCTTACTACATTCACCACAGTAAGATTTTTGTTGGTATTCATAGCGATTTTTTTGTCCGTTACTGTGTTGAACGTATGGGACTCCATGAGATTAGGTTCCAACATGGAACAGGGAAAACAGGGAAACTTTTTAAAATTGAAAACGAAATGAAATTTGAACTCGACACAGAAGTTGGAGAAATTTGAGTGAGACTGATAAAATGAACAAAACATGGCCTACTCCACCTCCACTATACAATGTTGATTTGTTTGAAAATGTGTAGACACCCAACCTAATATGTGAACATTATTTAGTTATTTCGAGACCTTATTCTCTCATATACCACTGTGATTCCTGTATAAGCAGCTCTTATACGATTTTTTTTTTTTTCATCATCGCTTTAACATACATCAATATTGTAGAATTCACTTATGTATGTACAGTCGGGGAAAGTTCCGCATTACCCACCTACCGAAGCACTGGTGTGAGACAGGTGAATGTGAAGCAGTAGCCAGACCTCATAAGTCTGGTAATGTGAGTGCGAAGGAAGGGGAGGCGGGGAATTGGGGTCAGAGGAGGGTTTAGTGATAGACTGGGAATCACCTGTAGGTCAGCAATGTATGACTTGAAAGGAGTGTTTGAGTCATCGGTACTTTGGTAAGGATAGATGACAATAAAATGCTAGTATTTTATGAAAAAGATTACGTAGATGTCTGTAGAGTTAGTGTTGTCAGGAAAGTTATAGAAGTTTGCTGGGTTCGGACAGAGGTTTGAGTACTTTCATTCCCTCTCGACTTTATCATGAGACGTTTCCCCAGGAGATATCCGTCACGATATAACATATATCATGCGTTAACTCAAAACAAAACCTGTATATTAGCTGTATCTGTCTTTCTATCTATTTATCTTTATCTATATGTAAGTTTTTATAAATTTATTTATTTATCCTTTGTCATCCGACTCTAAACATCCGCCTGTAAAGATTTCCAGTGTTATTCTGGTAATTATTAATCTCGATTTTAGAGTCTAAGGTAGTGTGGAATAATAATAACAAACAATCTATATGAGTGATTAACAGGTTTTTCGTTTTCCTTTAGACAGAATGACATGGGAAGTCCTATTGATAAGATCGGTCTCTGTAACTATCATTCCTATCGAACATTACAAAACGAAGGCACAGAAGCATACCTTTGACAGTAAACACATATTGATACGGTGACATGAGCAACTCACCAAACCCTCCATCCCCAGGCCACCCTCCCTCTCATTCACAGTTACCACACAAGTGGGTCTGGCTGCTGCTTCGTGGCTGTACGTCGACCACCAATGCTCCGAACTGTGGGTAATGCGGAACTTTTCCTGACTGTACATTAGTTTAGTTAGATATTCTCCCTGTTAAGCAGTATTCTCTCATTAGTAGTATAATATATTGTCATATGATTTTCTTATCATTCACTTATAATACTGGTAATACTGGTGTTGTTTTAGTAATTACATTGTCCTCTATTTACCTCTGTATGAGGGAAAATGTCGGTAGACATCTGATTTACCAAGAGGGGACAGAAATGTATGCAAGCGGATGTTTGTTGTTGATGCATCTTTGGTTGGGAAAACTGGACTTCATGACTGATGCAGGGGCCTGCTGACTTCCTACAAAATTTTGCTGGAGAGACAGTTCTGTGTGTAAACAGTGTACTCGTGACACTGGGCAACACAAAAAAGAAACTCTCTACCTGCGCCCTGAACTATTGTATGAGAGATTTAAACTACACTCTGCAGGTATAACATCTAAGCTCCTAATAAAGCATCCAGTAGTTACAGAGTCTTTAAGATCAACCTGAAATTCTGATGACAAATCTACGGGTCCATTTCTTACACAGAGTCCAATTCACTTACTGTCACGTCTGCCTGTACCTTGCCACCTCCACCGTGTTCCTTGCGTCCCACTCGTGCAGGGAAGGGGTTGAATAATAATTCGATTGGGAAAGTATTAGAGACGACAGTGTCGTCATAATCGAGTGGAGGGACGACATCTGAGAAAGAAGTTATTTCATAGAGTGTAAAATTACATTTGCTGACCACCTTTTATGGTCCCCATAAATTACTCAAGAAAGTTGCGCGCAGAAATACAGAAATTTTCTTTGAAGATTTATGTATATGAATGAAAAGACTGATATTCATTTAGTTAAGCAATGTTATACAGGTAGGCTTAGGGTGGCGTTTTATACCTGGAGTTGTGGAGAACCTTTCCAGAAATTATGTGTTCTGTTGTAGGATTAGACTGGTGTTCGGAAATGTGTTGAAACATTCTGGAGATTTCGTCATATGTTTTGTTTTCGTTCTCTCTTACGCTAGAAAACAGTTCTTGTCATGACCGTTATAAGATATTGTTAATTTAGGTATATTACTGTGTGAGAAAAATGTGAGTTCTCTGCTAGGATCTACTGTAGAATTTGCATTATTGCATAAGGAAATATGAGTTCCTTTACTAGAATATCCTGAACTGGGGCATAAGAGTGTTTAAAAACCGTTCTTCATCCGAGTCACTTCATTTCGGTTTAGTATGTACCAGAGAAAGATTGCTGGACAGTGGAGTCTTAGTGAATCAGCTACGAGTTGTGTCTTTCGCCAGTGAATCACTGAATCAGTGACAGCGTAACTGAGGCAAACAGAGAGAGTAATTAGTAGAGGACGGAGCAGGTAAGTAGAGAGTCAGTGTGAATTAGCCAGTGAATGGGCTGTGAACGAAAAACAGAGTTTACATGAAAGAGAAAAGCCAAGTGTACCTCAGCTGTATACAGAAGAAATAAAACCCTGAAGTGTTCATCTGCCTTTGATTAAGCGCCTGACATGTTTACGTGCCATTATCGAAGTATCAACGAATCACTAAGGTTATAGCAACTGGTGTCAGAAGTGACCACTATGGAAAGAACTCCTAAGTTTGGGAGTGGGATGAACTCCTATGGTCTAACAACAGGTGACAGTTAAGAGAATACATTTTGGGAAGTGGAGATGCATGGACAGGCTGGAGTAATGGTGGACATATCTCTGGCAGACACATCCGAAGTGTTGAAAGAAATGCAAGAAGAATGAAAGAAGTTTTATGAAGAACAAAAGACACAGCATAAAGAACAAATGAAACGGCGTGAAGAGGCAAAGATTGATAAACTCACAACGTTCAGAGCACAGCCAGAACAGGAGAAACATCAAGAATATCAAGAAGGACAAATACGACAGCAAGAAGAACAAAAGGAATATTACCATGGTGTTGAAAGAAGATTATGAAGAGGAAAAAAACTACTGAGAAGAAAAGGAAGGTATACTTGCAGTGTTGAGAACAATTCATGAAAATCAAAAGCCTCATATAATCGCAATGTTCAGAAATCATGAAGTACAAAATAAATGAACCATGAAGCACAGCAAAAAGAATAAGCGATATGCCGAGGAGCACAGCATGGAAAACAGTTGAAATATCGGGAAGCACAGCAAGAAAACTTAGGAAATTATTATGGAGAACAAAAGAATTACTTCGAACAATAAAAAAATTAAGATGCACAACGATAAATGAAATACAGCGAGATAGAAAGAGTAAGTGACCAGGTAAGAGGAGTGAGGCAAGAGGAATCATGTGTAGTAAAGTATAAAGTAAGAAGTGAAAACCAGGATGTGAGTACCGGTGTAAAAGTTCTGGAACAATGTTTGGATATGGATCAGTGCCCAGCACACCCCTTAGGTGTCAGCAATAGGTGCATTGAGGGAGATGGTGAGATTTAGGGAGTAGTGTGCCCAATGGTCGTTGACACAAGATCAGAGAGGCAGCTGGAAATGGTGGGTCATAGGCAGCTCCAACAGATTTCACACTGTCTTTGGGGGAGTTACAAGGCGTTGCAGTGGATTTTGGGAACCAATGGGTGTCGAGGTACGGCAGGGAGGTAAGGAAGAGACTTTTGCCATGTGTGTTGCTGACACTGGGGACCACTGCATCTTGGGTCTGGATTGCCTGGTGTCTCGCCGCTGCCTGCTCTACTTCTATTCAATGTAAAGGCAGCTAGGAGGAAGGAGTGTTTCTCAGGGGGCTCTGGAGCATTGACATTTACTAGTGACAACTAGGTGAAATACATTTATCCTCCCTTTGCCAGAGAGGCTACTGCCCTGCAAGATCAAAAGCATGCTGCACACAGTCCTGGGATTGATGGGCCACAGGAACCATGCCATGATGGAAGAGAGATTCATGGTGGGCAGGACCTTATTTGACCCTACTACAAAAGATGTACCCGTCGTCCGAAGAAGATACATCAGGGCACAGCTATGGGATTGTGCCAAGAAGTCAATCACGAGCTACCAAGCAGTGTATGCAAAAGTAGTACTGTTAAACTCTAGGGAGGAGTACCCTGATCACTTGTGGAATCTGATTGCTAGAAGCACTCAATGTGCAGAAAAAAGAGATAGAACAGATGGAGGGGTTCTTGGTGAAGCATGCTGATGTATGATTCTCAGGGGATATCATGGACCTGGGTAGTTCTCTTGTAGTGGAGCCAGGCACCTGCTGGTCGCTGGAGATAAAAGAAAGGCACGTGAGAATGAGGGAGTTGGCACCACTGGAGATCCAGTTCTTTGAACTGTTCGGCCTTGACAACAGAGTTGATGGCAATGACCTATTAGTTTGGAAGTTTAAGCTGCATATACTTTATATAGGTAGGATTATGCAGTTCTGTCGGGGACGACACATCAGAGAAATTACCAATATGCCGGAAATCGAACCCAAGACTCTCAGGTGAGAGCCAGGCAGCATACCACTACACCACGACCAGGTAAAAGTTAACTCACGTTGTCACAATCCTGTAACCAACGTCCCTCCGCCCTCCAATGTGGGCCTGAAGAGGGTGAGTTAACCCCCTGGCATTCGGGCAAGTTGATGCTTTTAATCTATCCCAAGCACTTACGGCAAGTCTGATGATATTTCCTGTGTAAAAATACAGGTTCTCTCTTCATTCTGACTTGCCGTAAGTGCTTGGGATAGATTAAAAGCATCTACTTGTCCGAGTGCCAGGGGGTTAACTCACCCTCTTCATGCCCACAGTGGGGGTCGGAGGGACGTTGGTTACAAGATTGTGACAACGTGAGTTAACTTTTACCTGGTCGTGGTGTAGTGGTATGCTGCCTGGCTCTCACCTGAGAGTCTTGGGTTCGATTCCCGGCATATTGGTAATTTCACTGATGATTTTTCTTGTGTAAAAATATAGGTTCTCTCTTCGGGGACGACACAGTTGTGAGGGAGGGGCAGCATTAGGTTGGAGTTTTATATCTATAGATGTGGGGAATCTTCTACAAATAAACTGTATGTTGTTGGTTTAGGCTGATGTTTGTAGTTGGAAATGTGTGGAACAAGCTGGTGACTTTGGCATTTGTTTTGTTGTTCTATCTTATATTGAGAATTTGTTTTCGTCGTGACTGTTAATGGATATTGTTCGTTTAAGTGTATAACTGTGTGAGAAAATTTTAGTTTTCTCCCAAGATCTAGAATTAGCATTATTTCAGCAGAAAATGTGAGTTCCTTTACTAGAATATTGGGGAGTGCGGTAGCTCAGTGGTAGGGTGTCGGGCTCGTAATCGTCAGGTTGCGAGTTCGCGCCCTGCCCGGTGGCTGCTGTGCTGGGAGGGGTAGCGCTCTCCTGTAACCCTAGCAGGGCTATATGATCTGAGGAGGTCTAGCTCGGGGATTAATCCCTTTACTAGAATATTCTATGCTTGTAGGGAAAGCCAGGGAGTGAGAGAGTTTCAAGACTAACCTGCTGGGAGAGAGAGAGAGAGTGGAGTGTTGGTGAATTAGCTACGAGTTGTGCTTTTCGCCAGAGAACAGTCAATGAATTACTGACAGAGATAGTGAGTCAAACAGTGAGAGTAATCATTGAAGGACGGAGTAATAAGGCAAAGAGTCAGTAATCGTTTGCCAGCTAAAGAGCAGCATTGAGCGAGGGACAGATTTAATGTAGGAGAGAAAAGTCAGTTTGTGCAAGTGTACCTTAGCTATATCTGGAAGTAATAAATTCCTGAAGTGTTCATCTGCCTTTAATTAACTGCCTCACCCGTCTATGTGTCATTCTCAACGTATCAACGAACAACTAAGTTTGTAAGTACTGGTGTTGAGAGTGAAACCAAACCTACGTATGTAACAACTATTATCAATCTTCCTTAATCAAACTTTTTTCTTAGGCAAGCTAACAAACTACTAAACAACCCAAATGATAACAAAATATTCTGGTCTATCCTTAATTCAATCAAATCTAACTTCACTACCACCTCTTCCATTCCACAGTTACAGTCCCCAGT
Organism: Coenobita brevimanus; assembly: GCF_032717465.1. Classification (NCBI taxonomy): domain Eukaryota; kingdom Metazoa; phylum Arthropoda; class Malacostraca; order Decapoda; family Coenobitidae; genus Coenobita; species Coenobita brevimanus. The sequence continues at coordinate 11,593,655 of NC_136983.1, read as the reverse complement.
GGAAAACTAGTAAATAACGCACGTGGAAAAGCCAACCTTCTTGTTGATATTTTTCAACAAACTCAACCCTAAATACAGAAAATCACAATATTCCTGTAATTGATTTAGATTCTCCTAAATGCCCTCTTTCAAGATTCACGCAAGATACATACTTCTGTATTACAGAATCTCTCAGTAGACAAAACTACTGGTCCAGATGTAATTCCTCCAATAGTACTTAAAAAATGCTTCTCAGTGTTGGCTCCTATATTGGCAAAATTTTTCCCCTTATGCATCTGTACCTCGAGTTTTCCAGCCTCTTGGAAAGAAGCAAATATCCATCCTGTCCCTAAAAAGAGGGTCACTTCTGATCCATCAAGCTATAGACCAATTGTTATAACTTCCGTTCTCGTTTAAGTTTTTGAGACACTAATAAACAAACACATAGTCAAGCACCTAGAAATTAATAATCAGTGATCGGCAGGATGGATTTAGACAAAAACGTGCAAGTGTAGACATTCTTTGCCTTCTTACCCATCAGATTAACAAAACAATAGACCAACATGGTGAAACACACACGGTAGCATTTGATATTTCAAAAGCATTTGAAAGAGTGTGGCACCGGGCCATATTTTCCAAGATGTCACACTATGGCCTTGCATCACTGGTTCCTCTCATTTCTTCTTACCTTCATTATAGAAAAATACGGGTCATGGTAGATGGAATTTATTTCCAGTTTCATTCCATAAGTGATGGTGTACCTCACGGATCGGTTTTGGACCCAACCCTCTTCTCATTCATATAAATGACCTCCTTTCTGTCACTCACAACCCAATACACTCTTATACTGAAGACTCGACACTTCATAGTTCTTTCACATTTAGTACCTCTTTTACACAATCTGATATTATAAATACCCAAATAAACACAGCATTTTTTTTTATTTAATCAATGGGGACAAATAAATCTGGTCTCATTTAATGCTCAGAAAACTAATTACATTAATTTCCCCAACAGAAAGAATCCATCAGACTCTCACATAATTTTAAATGATGTCAATATTCCCATATCCACTACAATTGATATCCTAGGTGTTACGATAAACCCCAACCTAAGCTGGACAGCTTATGTTAAATCCCTTGCTAAAAAGTTCGTGAATTCTTCACTGAAGAGCAGTTGGCCACAGTATACAAAAGTCATGTGCGTCTCAGATCGATTACTGTTCGCCACTGTGGAGTGGATGTGGAGCAGTTGCAATGAGGCAGTTGGACAAAACTCAAAATAAAGCCATTAGATTGATAAATAATCGTGCTTTTATGCAGGACCTTCCTCCATTATCAGTACACTGAGACGTTGCAGCCTTAGCATTATTATACCGATATTTTTACCGTAAATGCTCTGACGAACTTGCTTCAATTGTGCCTCCCTTTCACATTTTCTTCCGAAATACTCAGGCAGCTGGGAGCGTCCATGAACTTACATCTCTCCCCTGCAATACAAAACCTCTTCTTATAAAAATTCATATATCCCCAGAACTACAGTACTTCTCTCTGAAATTCACTTCCTGGGAGTTGCTTTCCACAAACATTTAATCCACTTAAAAAAAAAATTCCAGTTGTTATAAATATTTTATGAATAGAGGATGCCTTTAGGCACATGGACTTGTTTTCTTTATTTTTTTTTTGTTTTTCCTTCCTCCATTCATTGTCTCTTTTTAAAAAATGATCTCAAGAGGGGTATAACATTAAGGCTAGAAAAAAAATACTGGAAAGCCATGGAAAATCGGGTAAACTACAAATAAAAGTTACAGTAGCCAACAGTTTATTTATTGTGATACTGTGATTTATTGTGATATAATTTTTGTGCAATAACAGTAAGGCTAGAAAAAAAAATATAGAAAAGCCACAAAAAATCAGGAAAACTACAAATAAGAGTTACATTAACCAACAATTTATTTATTGTGATAAGACTGCTGTGAAGTAATAAATTAGTCAAATTAGTGGTACAGAAAATTAAGAATGGGAATAAGCGCTTATGAAAGGAAGAACGCATACTCATTTACTGAAGTAACATTGTAGAAAAAAATATAAAAACTCTACAGAAGATAATGCAAACTAAAAGTATGTTACAATAACCAACAAGTTACAGTATACTTGTGATAAAGCTGTCATGAAAGAAGAATTAGTTAACTAATTGCTTTAGAAAATAATGTAAACCACTGATGGTGGAAAATAAAAAGACCTTATGGATAGCTAAAGTGATCTTATATGACACAGAACATTTAATCCCAGGAGAATATAAGTGATCCATCACAGCAAGTAACGCATAATAAACCTAGGAATTTTCTTCCTATTCTTGCCACAATAACATGGAATAATGATTCATTCATGAGGAAGTGGCAGAGTGCAGTGGATGGAGGTGTCAAGTTCAAGTGAGGCAAGAGGAAGCATGAACGAATGCGAGTGGGGAATCCCCATTTGGCCCAGGCAGGCCCACAGAAAGCTAGCTGAAGCCATCGACTCACGAACTCATGAACACAGCCTGTCATGAACACACAAATTGCTTCCTTTCATCACGTCTTACTTCCACAATGCCTTCACCTAGAAACTTTGAGAATACTTGCCTGGAGAGAGGAAGCTCGTTTGAGTGTTTTGATCTCTATCTGAAACTTAAGTGGGTTGGGGTTAAGGAGAAATGACAACTTATATTCAACTTACATTTCGGGAAACACACACACACACACACAGAGGCAGTCAAAGGAAGCAGACGTGCGACATCGGCGCTCTTTATACACGGCCAGTGGCATTACCTAAATTAGTATGTTTGTATGAATCAAGCTCTGTACCAGGTTAAACTAAATGATTTTTCATTATTAAAAGAAAAAAAAAAAAAAGGTTAAACAAGACTTGTTCAAACAGAAAAGAGAACCAAGACGAAAGAATGCGCTCAGTCAGCTGAGGTTTGTTTACAGCAGCACGGAGAATGTAAGTACATACTCTGTACTTTTAGTATTGCAAAATGGATACATACTTTAGTAAAGCAAATTTGGAAAAGAAAAGGGATAAAGGTAGAAAGCAAAATGATGATTTCTACCAAGAACTGGTTGAAGTGGAGACTCACAACAGACTGGTTGAACGTGTACACAAACTAGAAATGGCTTTCAAAAATAAAATTGATGAAATAAAGAAGCAGATGCACTTGCAAAAGGAAGAAATAGAAAAACTAGGAAGGGAGGCCAATAAGAAAGACACAACCATCAGTGAACTAACAGTGGAATTGAGTACACTTAGGAAGAAAATGAGTGAAATGGCAAGTACAATAGTCAATCACGAGAGTGTTATGGAAGAGTTCAAAAATGACACAGAGACAATTAGGCAAGTAAGCAGTCTAATAGACCAAAGCAGTGATATTGAGAAGATAACACAGGTGAATGAAGCTGTGCAAAGCTACAAAAATGTTGTGGAAACCACGTGTGCTGAAATGGTGAAAGTAAAGAAAGACTTAAAAACAAGGGTGGAGGAAAAAAGCATTAAACAAGAAGTGAAAAGAATAATCCAAAACAATCCAAAGTTAGTCAGAGATTCAGTAGATATAAACAAATCTATAGTAATCACTGGTATAGAAGAGGAAGAAGTAAAAAACAAGATCACAAGAGACAAAAAGGAGATGGCAAATGTAATGAGCTTACTGAAAGAAATATCAGAGGAAATCTGTCGTAACGACATAGAGGAACACAAAAGGTTAGGGAAATACGAGAAAAGCAGGACAAGACCTCTAAAGGTGACTTTCCAGAGTGTAAACACCGTGGAGGAGATACTAAAAAATGCAAAGAATCTTGTGGAAAAAGAGGAGTTCAAAAATGTATGGATAAAAAGTTGCCTAACACAAGAGGAACTGGAATTACTGAAAGAGAAAAGGGAGGAAGCAAAAACAAAAAATGAGGGAAGATCAGAAGAGGAGAAGAAGAAATTTTTTTTACAAAGTAATAGGATTGCAGGTACGAAAGTGGTACACAAACAGGATGGAATAAAAAGGAGGAAGATAGTAAAACCATATCATGACAAGTATATAAACAAGATGATAAAGTTGATGTACTCAAATGTGGATGGAATGGTATCTAAATTACTAGAGATGAATGGTTATGTCAAAGAAAATGAACCACAAATAATATGCCTAACTGAAACAAAATTAACACCAAGGATATCCAATGACATACTAAACTTAGAGGAATACAATATGGAGAAGGGACAGAAATTCAAAAAAAGGAGGAATTATAATATTAACTAAGAAAAATCTAAAAGTCAATGAAATAAAACTAGATATACCATCACAAGTAGAACTGATTGCAGTAGAGATCAACACATCTGAATGGAAAGTAATTGTAGCCAATTTGTACATGCCACCCAGATCACACACATGGGAAAGAGACGAATATAAGGACCTGGCAGAGAGTACAATTCAGAGTTTAAGATTATTACTACATAAAATGGAAGAGAAATCAGAAAGAATTATACTAACTGGAGATTTTAATACAAATATAAATTGGAATACTCTAGATATAATTAACCAAGAAAGCTCTTGGGAACAAAAGCTCCTGGATCTCGTGCAAGAGTTTTTCCTAACGCAACATGTGAGGGAATCCACCAGAAAAAGAGGACTCGATGTACCTTCAGTGCTAGATCTACTATTTACTAGGCAAGAAAATGATATTGACAGTATAATATATCATCCTCCACTCGGCAAAAGCGATCATGCAGTACTAAATTACAACTTCAGGATAGCATATGACATAGTTAACAGCAATGAAAGTTACAAAAAGAGCCTAAACTATAAAAAGGGAAAATATCAAAACCTAAAGAAGTATTTCTTAGAAGTTGATTGGGAAAATGAGCTTAGAGGACAAAATTTATATGCTGTATATAAAAAATTCTGTGAATTTTATGAAATAGGAGTCCAGAAGTACATCCCGTAGCACAAAGAAGCAGATAAGAAAATACAGAAATGGTTCAATACAGAATGTAAAAAATCAAAAGAAAGAAAAGATTTGTTGTGGAATAGATACAGAAGACACAATAGTGAAAGGGCGTATAATAATTACAAACAGGCAAGAAATGATTATACAAGAATAAGGAGGGAAGCCCCAAAACAGTTTGAGGAGGATATAATAAATAAAAGTAGTGATCAACCAAAGCTGTTTTACAGCTATATCAGAAGCAAAACCAAAGTAAAAGATATAATACAATCCATTACGGACGAGGGAATCAGTTATACACAAGAGAAAGATATTTGTGAAGCACTAAAGAAGAATTTCCAATTAGTTTCTACAGAAGAAAAAAATTTTGAGAGGGACTATGTGGAACATGCATGTCCACACATACTACCAGATATACAAATAGCAGAAAAAGTAATACAGGAGGAGTTAAGTAAATTAGACAGAGGAAAAGCAAGTGGTCCTGATGAAATTTCATGTTGGGTACTAGGAGAATGTGCAAAGGAGTTAAGTAAACCATTATTTTTAATTTTCAAGAAATCCTTGAGTCAAGGTAAACTACCTGATATTTGGAAAAAAGCAAATATTGTCCCCTTATTCAAGAAAGGAAATAGACAAAATCCACTCAACTACCGACCAGTATCACTGACCAGTGTTGTAAGCAAGGTATTAGAAAAGCTTATAAGAAAAGCTTGGGTAAATCATCTAGAAGAACACAGTATGATAACAGAAAGACAGTTTGGTTTCAGAAAAGGAAAGTCATGTGTAACTACTCTGCCGAGCTACTATGACAGAGTAACAAACACAATACAGGAAAGAGAAGGATGGGTGGACAGTATCTATTTAGATTTCAAGAAAGCTTTTGACACAGTACCACACCAAAGACTTTTATGGAAACTGTACCATCAAGGAGGAATTCGAGGCAAACTGTTTTGTTGGATGCAAGATTTTCTCATAAAAAGAGAAATGACAACAGTACTAAGGGGAAACTACTCATCAAGGAAAGAAGTGACTAGTGGAGTACCACAGGGTTCAGTGCTGGCACCAGTCATGTTTTTAGTGTATATAAATGATATAAACAGTAACACTGGAAATGAGAGCTATCTGAATATGTTTGGAGATGATGCAAAAATACAAAGGAGAATTACTAACACAGACTCTTGTAAAGAGCTACAAGAAGAATTAAATAAACTTCATGAATGGAGTAATACATGGCAAATGGAATTCAGTGTGGACAAGTGTCATGTAATCAAGTTTGGTAAAAGTGGAAAAAGACCTGATTGGGATTATAAGTTAGGAAAAAAAAAAACCTATACACATCAGAAGGAGAGAAGGACCTAGGTGTGATTATCAATAACAGACTATCTCTGGCTGACCACATCAGCGAGAAGGTACGGAACATGTATACACTGCTTGCAAATATGAGAATAGCATTCACATACATAAATGAAGACATGCTAAGAAGGATAATAACATCATTCATTAGACCAACCCTGGAATATGCATCAGTAGTCTGGAGTCCTCATCTCCAAAAACACATAGACAAGATTGAAAAAGTTCAAAGGGCCGCTACAAGATGGATACCAAGCTTAAGGGACCTAAGCTATTAAGAATGACTAAATAAACTGAATCTACCAACACTACAGGAGAGAAGGAAAAGAGGTGACATGATAATGCTATATAAGTGCATATCAGGGAAGGAGAAAATAGACATAAATGATTACTTCACATATAGAGAAGCATCAGCAAGAGGACACTGGAAAAAACTGCATAAGAAGAGACGTGATAAAGACGTAAGGAAATTCAGTTTCCCAATCAGAGCAATTGATCAATGGAATGCACTACCGAATGAAATAGTTTGTGCCAAAACAATTCACAAATTTAAGGATATGTACGATAAATATGGTTTAAGACACGGAATAGTACGAGCTTGACTCATTCCTGTAAAGATACAATTAGGTAAGAATAATTAGGTAAGAACACACACACACACACACACACACACTGGGTAAGCACTCAGTTTGAAAACCCCCGAGCTTTGGAGGTTAAACTGAAAAAGGATACACTACATTATTAATGTCAGAGAACTTCCTACTCCGGCAGAATATAAACCTCATAGTAAGAGTAAGAACTATCATGTTGACAAAAGTACCTATAAAATATGAAACACATACAGTATAAATGCATTGTTACATTTATTTTTTTGTTTTTAATGGGTACAAGAATATATGAAAAGCAATGAGTATTTGTTGTTCTTCAACCATAGTCCGTCTGATCGAGGAGGCCCATCAACCGTAAGTAAATAACTGCCACTAATGGGTTGTGTCTGCATCTTAATATGGCATGTGCAGTCTAGTACTCTGTTATGTGTGCTATCTTTTGTAGGCCTATTCCATACGCATTGTGTGTCATCTATGACTCCACACAACTCAAAGCAGTTAGCTGAGGAGGATTGGGTGATGTCCTGGTGTAAGTCTTGCTAAGTTATCTCGATCATCTCTATATTAGGGCATCTCCGATGTGTGGATATCAGGAAGAAAGGCTTGTAGTAGTGTTCTGGTCGAGATATTCTAGTGGGTTTGATAATCTGGACAAAATTTAAAAAGTGTTATGATTCTAGTATATCTTGAGAAGATTATAAACATGAAACTGTAAATTTCGAATATAATATCCAATTTTCGCTAGCACGTCCAGTTTTCAAGAACTAGTACACCAGACGAAAATCTGCTCGTACGTGGGAAAATCCGACCCGACACCTAGTTATACCTTATAGGGGCGCACTTCAGCTAGTTCTTGTGACGATCATATCGGTTTCAGTCAAGTATTTGAATCACAAGATATTTTGCAATTCAAAGTGAATCAGCCAAAGTTGGGTATAATTTTCCCACAATCAAGCAGATCATTTTTGTTTTGCACCAATGCATGCATAAGTAGTCTTCCATTTGCCATTATTCCATTTCAGATTTTCTTTACTGCCTTGATCTGTGTTGGCATGCAATGGAGCACCGTAACTGTGTGAATGCATCAGACACTTTGTGTTACATTTGCAGGCTCTTTTCACATGAAAGCCTGAAGAAACCAGTTACATGGTATCTTAAAGCCACTTACAAACACCACTTCAAATGTCCTGTTGATCATCAAGACAAGAATGGGCACCCCATATAGTACGCAGTCTTTGTGTAAACCATATGAATGAATGGAAGCTTGGTAAACGGCCATCAGGTATGCCTTTTGCTGTACCAATGGTTTGGCGCGAACCAAAGGATCACTGTACTGACTGCTACTTTTGTCTCACTAACACTACAAGGTTTTCAGTGAAACCTCGTCTAAGATCAAGTATCCTAACGTACCTTCTGCTCTTAGGCCGGTACCTCATGGCCCTGAACTTCCACTTCAAAATCCTCCATTAAGTACCGGAAGTGAATCAGAAACTGGTGAGGATAGTTACATGGATGCCGACTTTCAAGAAGATTTAGAAAGGAGCCGCACGTCATTAGTAACGCACAGCTGCATGACCTTATAGGAGACCTTAACCTACGCAAGGAGAAAAGTGAACTCCTCGCATCTCGGCTCATGCAATGGAACCTGCTACAAGATGGAGTTTGTACGATTGTATTGTTAATGCAACACCATAGTAAGCCTTGTCCTCATCAAACAGGAGAATGGCAGATGTTCATAGATTCTGGGAGGAAAATACTGAAGGCAGTCTTCCTCCATAATGGAAATGAGCTTCCCTTTGTTCCAATTGTATATGCCAATGGAATGAACGTTTTTGACTACAAAACACATCAATGTAACCTCTGTGGGGACCTGAAGGTAATCTGCTTATTTCTAGGACTTCAGCAAGGTTACAAAAATCACATGTGTTTTCTTTGTTTATGGGACAGGAGGGCTGATGCTAAGCATTACACACAAAAGGAATGGCCAGTGCGACTGAAAGATATGACTGGAAGGTTCAACTGTCCTCACAAACTTCTCATTGACCCCGAGAAGGTATTCTTGCCTCCACTTCATTTGAAGCTTGGTTTGATGAAGAACTTTGTGTAGGCCATGGATCAGGATGGTTCTGGCTTCTACTACTTGCTATCGAAGTTCCAAGGCATTGTTTCTGAGGCCAAAGTAAAGGCAGGTGTTTTCAGGGTCCTCATATTCGTCTTTTATTCAGTGATCAGGATTTTGTAAAGAGCTTTTCTGAGCTGGGAAGGACTGCTTGGCAGATGTTCATGAATCTTACCAAGAAATACCTGGGAAATTTTCGAGCACTGAATGATGAGGAGATTGTGGACAAGATGTTCAAGAGCTTCCATGAAATCTGTGCTCAAATGTCACTCAAATTACATTTATTCCATTCTAATTTGAACTTCTATCTATCTATCTGTTGCCAGACGCCTCAATCACGTTCGGGGTGGCCACAAACAAATCTCCTCCACGTCGCCCTGTCCCCCGCCATTTCACTGCCCCACTCCCAACTCACACCCCCCTCTCTCATATACCTCTCCACCCCATCCCTCCATCTCATCCTCGGCCTCCTCTCTCTTCCCCCCTCCACGTCACTCACATACACTCTCTTCGTCACTCTTTCACCCTCCATCCTCTCCACATGGCCAAACCACCTCAGTGTATTCCTCCCAACACTTCCTATCACATCCACACCACAATGCTCCTTTATATCCTCATTTGTCAGCCTGTCTCTCCATGTGACTCCACAGGCTCCTCTTAAATAACTCATTTCCACTGCTCTCACTCTTGACTTGTGTCCTTCCAGCAACGTCCAAGTGTCACTTCCATACGTTAGAGTTGGTATCACAATACTGTCGTGTAGTAACTTTTTCACTTCCATGCTCACTTCCCTGTTTCTTATCACTGCTTTCAAGGAACCAGCAACCTTTCTTCCCTGCTGTACCCTTTCAAGCACTTCACCCTCCAAACTTCCATCTTTATTCATCACACTACCCAAGTACTTAAATGTACTCACATTTTCCAATTCCTCACCATCAACCTCGCTGTACATTCACTGACTTCACCTCTCCCAAAGACCATCGCTTTACTCTTCCCTACATTCACCTTTAGATTCCGTTTCTTACACACTCTCCCAAACTCATCCACCAAGCCTTGCAGCTCTCATTCATCTTCACTCAACAACACAGTATCATCTGCAAACAACAGTACAGGGAGTTTCCAAACACTATCCTCTCTCACCAGGGCCACTCCAACATCCACTACCCTACCTTGTACCTCTTTTATTACCCCATCCATGTACAGTTTGAACAACCATGGAGACATGACACATCCCTGATTCAACCCAACCTTCAAAGAGAAAAATTCACCCAGTTCACCATCTACACGCACTGCAGCCTTACCACCATCATACATACTCTTCACAGCATTCAGCAACTTCCCATCTACTCCATATATTCTTACTACTTTCCACAATCCTTGTCTATCCACCCTGTCATATGCTTTCTCTAAATCCATGAAGGTCGCATACAACTTCTTTCTCTTCTCTAGAAACTGTTCCACTAAGATCTAAGAATTAATATCTGATCTACAAAACCTCTTCCCTTCCTAAAGCTTCCCTGTTCTTCTCCAACTAATTCCTCTGTTCTTTCTCTAACTCTGTTAATAAGTATCCTACCATACACTTTTCCTATTATACTAAGAAGACAGATGCCCCTATGATTACCACACACTTCTTTTTCCCCTTTTCCTTTGTACAAGGGAATAATTATACCTGACTTCCAATCCTCCGGGACTCTACCTTCCTCCCAGGCCAATCTGCAAATTTTCCACATCCATTCTACTAATATCTCTCCCCCATACTTCAGCATTTCACCACAAACTTCATCAATTCCTGGGGCTTTCCCCAATTTAACTTTCTTCATTGCTTCCACAACTTCTATCCTACTGATTTCTTCCTGTCTTCTCACCTCCCTTCTCCTCCCAGCCATTCCCCAGCCACTTATACTCACATTACTTCCATCCTCTATGTTCAACAACTCCTTAACCACTTAACCGCGGGGCGTCACTTTCGTGATGCTTGGGAGCAAGGGATCATACTGTGGGGCATCACTTTTGTGATTCTGCGTTATTTTGAATTCGCCCAGGCTTTCAAGTGGTGGCTTGTAACATCTATCAGTACTGCCAATGTCCAACACTAGTCAGCACTACTAATCTCATCTGTACTTCCATCTATTGTGGACAATTTAGCCATTTCTCCCCATCTTGATTCCCCTCCCTACCTCCCCTCCATTACCCTCTCCTCTTGCCTGCCCGTCTGTGCTACACTAAGTAAATCTTCCCTGGAATTTTCCACTGATTTCATCCATTGAAACAAGCCCTATGCCCTATTCTTATACCAAATAATATATACAAAAAAGAAATAAGGTAAGTGAGAGTGCCATTCACCTAGAATTGGGTAATTACCACCTGACAACACCTCACGTGCACTTGTTTACTAATTTTTGCTGTTTATTTCCCCTTGAAATATGCCGTATAATCTATTCTCATAATAAAAATATATATAAGTAAGGAAGGGAGAAGCCTAAGTGATATTTACATTCACCTGGAACTACCTAATTATTGCAGGCCACCACACTGTATTCTACGCTAAGTAAATCTTCCTTGGAATTTTCCACTGATTTCGTCCATTGCAATAAGCCCTATGCCCTATTCTTATACCAAATAATATATACAAAAAAGAAATAAGGTAAGTGATAATGCCATACACCTGGAATTGGCTAATTATCACCTGACAACACCTCATGTGCACTCGTTCGCTAATTTTTGCTGTTTATTTCCCCTTGAAATAAGCCGTATAATCTATTCTCATAATAAAAATATATATAAGGAGGGAAGGGAGAAGCCTAAGTGATATTTACATTCACCTGGAACTACCTAATTTATTATGTATTATCTAGATTTCCTGCCAATCATTTCAGAGCTATATATTAGCAGCTGTCACAAGGCTAACGTTGGCAGTATTGCACTCCCCCTAGGCAGCCTGGCAGGCCACCAGTATCAGTTTACTGTCGTCTTTCAAAGCGAAAGTATGTCAGATTCGCACCTGTCAAATTCTGCCGCTTTTTAGTCCCATGCAAAGGGCCCTGTGACCTCTACGCCCTACTAAACCTCGTGTGGAAAGAGGTAAAGGGCTGACAAATGATAGAGAGTGACTACGATCTTTCTGGTGAGTAAAACAGTGCAAGTGGAAATGTAAATAATGTGTAAATAATGTGCAAACAGCAAGTGAATGCAACGAATGTAAATATAACTGAACAGTGGAAAATAGTTTTATAAGTTACTGCAAGTGACAGCGCCTAACACAGTGTAAATAAAATAGAAATGTAAATAATGTAAATAAAATAGAGAATGTAAATAGAAATGTAAATGAGAAGTATTATAAGAACACGAGTATATATACTAGGAGTGGTGAAAGTGAAAGTTTCACTCTAGCATGTATGAATACTATGAGTTACGAAAGTGAAGGGGAAAGTGACATTCACTCTCAACACTAGTATACAGGACGAGAAAGTGAATGCTACGTATTTTACTGAAAGAGAAATTGAATGCCTACAGAGACAATAAACTACTATTACTGAAGGAAACTTATGGATAAAGACTGTAGATATATATAAGTGTTATATAGTAATAGAAATATAAAGTGTGAGGGGTTTTATGAATAATAAATGACAGAACACCAGCAGCAAACGATCGCAAGTGGGAAGATAATGCCCTCGTAATTTTCATTGCTTTCACAGTGTTTTTTTTTGGAGTATGGATTCCAAACTATTTGAGAATCATAGAATAGTGTTTCTAGTGATAATATCAGGCTGTGGTAATCATATTACGGGTTGTCGGGAAGTGTAAAGTGAAGACTTCGTTACCCAACTTCAGAGGTCTACACAAGTCCTATGGTACTGGATGAAGGCTCAAAAAACATTCCGGGAGAAAGCTGAAGGTATGTGCCATATGCACATTTAATTTTAATATTCTAGGACTAATAAGTGATTTTTGGCAAATATTTTTAGAGAGTCTGTCGGAGCGCGAATATGCCCACGGGAGCCGCAAGTCAAAGCAAAACAAGCCCACAGTTTAGGGGTTAAAGTGTTCTCTCCATCTGCTTACTTTTTCTCCCTTCTCCACTAGTAATCTGCCATTTTTATCTTTCACTTCCCTGCTAACTTCACTTCCACCCTGTCTTATTCTTTTCACCTCTTTCCAGAACATTTTCTTACAGTCTCTCCACTTTACACTCAAGTTCCTTCCAAATTCCTCATCCACTCTCTTCTTACTCTCACTTACTAATCTTTTCACCTCTCTCTTTCTATCTACATATAACTCTCTCTTCCGCCTCTCAACTTCTTCCACACCCCTATTTCTCATCCATTCATTGTATGCTTTCTTCTTTTGTGCCACAACCTGTTTCACCTCTTCATTCCACCACGCTGTTCCTTGCACACCCCTCCATCTTCTCTTCATCCCACACACCACATCACATGCTGCACATATTTCTTCTGTATATATCCTGCACACACCTTCCACGTTCCCCATCTGCTCCAATTCATATTTGCTCAATCATTCCTCCACTTCTCTCTTATACTCTGCCTTTTTCTCATCCTCTTGTAACCTTTCCACTCTCCTTACAAATACTCCTTCTTCCCGTCCTTCCCTTCTCCTATTTCTCGATCCTAATGTTAAGTCCCCCAACCTCTATAAGCTCTTGCATCCATTACACATTTTCGCATCCTTTCATCCAAACACACATATTCAGTCATTACCTTCCTTTCATTCAATTCACCACCCACCCTTCTCATCACTCGCCATGTATACCTGTGGATCATTTTGTCCCTGAAAAGGGTATTGGCTATCACCAACCCCCCTCCCGGCACAAATGTCCCCTAATGCACTGCCATTCTCATTTATCTCAGCAGGCACACCCCACTCACCAACTATTCCATCCACCGTCACATTCCCTACTTTACCATTCATATCACCGATCAGAAACACTCTCTCATTCTTTCCGAACTTTTCCATGCACACTTCCACATTTGTCCAGAACTCTTCTCTCACTCTGCTTGCACGATCTTGTGTTGGTGCATGCACACACACAAACGCCCACATTTGTATTCCAACTTTCAATCTTACCCGCACAATCCTTGACCCAACTGATCCATACTGTCTTATGCTCTTCTTCCATCTTTTATTCACTTCTTGCCAATTAATACTGGCGATGTCAATGATGAACATGGCTAGAGGGTTCACCCAGGAATTGCCATAATGGTGCGACGTTACCATGGCTGATTCATTTCCAACATGATGGGCGACTGCAGCTGGACTTTACAGCTTGAGTATTTGTTTCTACTGTACAAATGCAAACGCAGAGTACAGAAACACTCCTAATGTGCAAAGGTCTAGTAAGAATGTTTTGTATGTAGGCTATCAATTTTTGCTTAGTATATGATATATATATATATATATATATATATATATATATATATATATATATATATAAACTTTAATATTATTTTTTGTTACAATACATAGACTTGTAGACACTTACTTAACGAGTTTGCATGCTTCAAGGAATATTCCAACACATGATGTACTACGTCGAGGTTACATGATAGCCATATTTTGGGGTCAGATTAGAAATCGGGGGGTACCGAATTAGTGTGAAATAGTTGAAAGTAAGTCAGAACCATTTTGGCTGTTGGCCAGTGATGATGTTTGTGAGATGATTGTTTTATGTGGAGTGTGTCTCTCGCATGAAGCTACGGGGATTTTGCATACGGACACAGGCTGCTGCATAGATCTGTGTGCCTCTCATATCATCATAGTCTCTAACAGGGAGATCCTTAGTTTCAGAGTAAAAGCGAGATGTGGAAATGGTTTCAGCGCAGTCACAAGTGATGTAAAGGGTGTTGTTCTGTCTGGTTTGGAAGGTGTTGTTGTGATTATTAGATTGGATGGGAGCCCATTCCGAGGAGGCATAGTCCATCACTGATCTGATGTATTGTCTGTAGAGTATGAAGTGTGTTTATACTTCTTCCCCAGAGTCTGGCCCTGTAAATGCACGAGTGCATTGTGTCTGGGGGTGCACCGCCTCTTTGATGCTTTGTGCGTGGTTCTTAAAAGCGAGTCCAGTGTCATTCGTCACTTCAGACATCGTACTGGAGGGGAAGTGTGGCACAGGTACTGTACATTGTTAAGTGTGATGTCATCGGAGTGCCAGTGTTCTTGTCTGCTTGTGGTAATGAATGTGGTTGTAGATGTGTTCGAAGCATCACTATTTTCTAAAACTATTTATATATTAACAAACTTTTAGCCTAACATCATCGTAATTATTAACTCAATTTAACATTCTCATTTGTATGTACGAATTTCGTCAGAATAAATTACGAAACTGGACACAAATCCATATGTAACCTACTATTATAACTGATATGCATAGAATACAATAATCGTAAATTTGAAATTCAGCTCAGTTCTCAGAATCACAAAACATATTCCTTCATTCCTACTCATTTTTTAAAAGACGTTATTAAACTGTATATAGATAAGTTGGCATAATTACTACCTACATACCAAAAGCACTTTGACCAAATCTCAGCACACTTCTTGAGTCCAGAAAATATATTACTTTATTTATACAATTTTCCTCTGAAGTATGGTCCAAACTACATACAGTATACTGTAGATCCTTTTGCACTATCATATTTCCATACCAACACTTTCAACCAAGCCTCAGATACAATAAAGATATTAACTCCTGCAGTTCGATAATGTATTCCCCACTATATTCATGCTGCTAACAGACAGTCTTATTCAATCTGTGGTAGTTTTCGAACTGGTTGACTTATAAACATCCTTCTGTGCCGTCACCAATATTACGTACAGCACATGTATTACTTACATAACGGAAGAGCGTTATTTTCAACTAAATTTAGTTGTCTGGAGGAAAAAAGAATAGAATAAAAAGAAGCATCATCAGACAAGAGATTAAGTATCTAAGACTTGTTGAACATAATACAGGAAACATATTGCAGAAGAGTCAAACCATCCACTACATACATTTATCTAGTTAATATTTCGGTATTATTTTTTGCCAGTTATACTGTAAATACTATCCAGACAAAGTCGAGGGGATATTCTGACTGTACGATATTCATAAACTCATGAGCCTCAGTTGCGTATAAGATTACTAATTTATATTTTGCTTTTCACCAACACTGATCATTTACTTCACAGGCAACCTAGTGTGTATATAAAAAGATGAAAAACGACATTTGTTTGTAAAAATCACTGTTATTAGCACTTCTTTATCGCAAAAACCTGGCTCGCCCATTCACGATGATGACCAATTTTAAATTGCATCTTGTCGTCTCCAGATGAATACATTCAGCTACTTAGAAAATTCCAGGTTGGAACACCTGAGATGACTTTCATTAACTTCTTCAGCAAGAAGGGTCTTTCTTAAGGTGAGCAAATCGTGTGGTAGCAGAAGCACAGAAATAAAACTAGCGTTCTTTGTTGTTTATTATTGCTTCTGTCAAATGGTTATATTAGGCAGAGAACACTCTCTGCTGATAAACGGATTAAAGAAAGTGCATGTAACCCATACAGATTATTAAATATATCCGAGCCTGCAATAAAAAATAAGTGGTTTAGAACAGCAAGACTGAAATGAAAACATATCATCTGACTGGAGAGATATTAGCCAGTTCACAGTAATGATATACTAATCTAGTTTGTTCCTGTTCATTTCAGACGATTTTCTGCAAATTATATGAGGACTCCCTAATGGTGACGGAGTTAGTGAAGGACTTATGTAAGAATATCCTATGAATAAAACCGTTTGGGTATTGCAAGAGTAAGGTGAAATAATACTTCATGATGCAACAATCAGGGCCGGTTTTCTAAATAACAAAAGCATATCTC
The DNA here is from genome assembly GCF_032717465.1 of Coenobita brevimanus. Lineage (NCBI taxonomy): Eukaryota > Metazoa > Arthropoda > Malacostraca > Decapoda > Coenobitidae > Coenobita > Coenobita brevimanus. Next base: position 11,576,749 of record NC_136983.1, on the reverse strand, counting down.
CGCAATTCATTTTGTACATTACACCTTAACTTTCTCTTGCATGCTACTTATATTGTTTTAGTGTACTGTAGACATAACTTACATCAGTAACATATGATTGCACTGAGGTGTAAGTTGGGAAATAAATTGGTGAGAAAGAGATGTTATGAAATTTCCAGAGCAACTCAGAATACAACTAAAAGATCATTTCCAAAAAGTTCCCTAGGTCTTTTCACACTGCGGTTATAGATATCGCCTTCTAAGATTACCGCATAAATCATTAATGCCTTTATTTTTTGGCTGTGTTGTCTCTGTACCTCTTGTTGTATTGTTCTAGCCAGTATTACAAATCACCTCGAGCATATTGCAACCTGGACAATAATTCAAGTGCAGATCCATACATAATAGCTGCCTTGCTCCACATACCACAGTGATGTATAGGTTCATTCCACCACTGCATTCATCCATAGAATTGTTGTGTAGGAGTAGAAGGGCCATATTATTTTTAGTTTGTCCTAAAATTACCAGCATTTCACCTAGGCTCCAAAAAATTGCTTTGCAAAGTATGTAGGGATTTAGTATTGTTTTATCCTACCACTGAGCTGCATACAAGAAACAGGAAGAAGTAAAAAATCTAGGCAACGTTAAGGTAAAATAACTACCGTGGGTTATAGTCAACAAATACGAAAACTTTTAGCGGAGTTCGTGGTAGTTACATTGTGGTTATTGTTTCTTGTTACAATTCCAATGGTGCCTGCAGAGGGACGCCTTCCCGTGGTGACCCCAGTGACGTACCTGAGGGGGGCGGGGGGGAGGGGAGGCTGTTTGAAACTGCCCCCCCGGGCCCCCAATTGAAGGGGGGGGGGCAAAAAAGCCTTAAAAATTTATAAGCTTTCTTATTAATATTTAAATATTTATATATATATTTATCATCCGACAATCACGGCTGAGATATTAGATAAGTTTTGAGAATGAAGGGGGCTAGGTTCTTTGCGGGGCCCCCCTCAAGAAGCGGGACCCGGCAAAGAACCTAGCCCCCCGGGCCCCCCAATCTCTAGGTACGTCCCTGAGTGACCCCGATATAACTGGGGTCCTGGAATTCACTAACGTCCTTTAGCTCCTTCCAAGTTCCCTAACGATGAGGGGTGGACTGCAGAAGGACAGCTTAAGCCTGCAGTCCATCGGGTTTCACGTTCAGATGAGTCTGAGGCAAAAACTACGCAACCATTTTATATGCTGTTTTTCTTTGTTTTTCCTACCTGTAGACATTTCATTTAACTTGAGAAATATCTCATTTTACTGAAGAAGTTAAGGAAGTCCATATCTATCCTGTTTTGTTTGAAGTCATTGGTAAAGTAAATATTACTGTGTGAAGATAAAAAATATAGAACTTACAAGACGTCACTTGATTCAAAGAGTTATATCCTTGGAAGGTAAGCTTATGAGTGCCTAGAGGCGATTGGAAAAGATTATGTCGGGTGTCGCGTGGAGAGATCAAAAGACAGTTTCCTGGATAAGGGGAAAGACGAAAACAAAAGAATTTACGTTTAACAAGCAGAAGTAGATATGGCCATTTCAGGTGCTTCACAAAGTATATATGAGGGACAGGGGTGGAGTAGGAACTGTGCAAGCAGGAGCGATTAAATTTAGAGAATGCTAGGCTTCGCCAGAACAGCAAAAAGGTCCGTTTTGAAAAAGAACGAGAGACTCCAATGTTCTCAAATGGATTATCTTAGCCTATTGATGATGACGAGGAGGAGGGTATGCTTCTAACTCTGGTGACGTCCCTTCTAGTATGTTCTTGATAAATTTGGACTAGTTCATTCCGCTTGAGTGAGACTTACCAGACTTGGTGGATGAGGTATATTTTCAATAATAATTTTTTGAAGCATCTAATAGCAACAAGAATTGACGGTATGAAAGCAAAATTTGTAAAATTTAAGGTGATTTTGCACATATTTTTGTAATAAGTGAAAAACTTTTGATACCCGCTTGGTATATTGTACCAATTTATCGGTCATTTTAATAATTTTCTTGCCCGCTTGCTACATATTTTTAAACTTAGCCAAATTTGGTGGAGATTTGTTGATCGAATTTTTCCGAAAATAAAAAAAAAAAAAAAAATATATATATATATATATATATATATATATATATATATATATATATATATATTTTATAAACTGAATTTCTTCACGATTTTCCTTAGGTGTTTGTACTTAGAAATATACTATTCGACAGGTGCATGGCAATTGTGGATTGAGTTTAGCAGTTGCGGCGGGAGAGATGACTGTGTGTGTGTGTGTGTGTGTGTGTGTGTGTGTGTGTGGTGTTTGTACTTAGAAATATACTATTCGACAGATGCATGGCAATTGTGGATTGAGTTTAGCAGTTGCGGCGGGAGAGATGACTGTGTGTGTGTGTTTGTGTGTGTGTGTGTGTGTGGACCCTGTGGCTTGGTTGTTCGATGATTATTTGGCTGGAGCTCTGCTGTGATAAGCTAAAGCAATTGTGAGGCGACATTGTTGTCCAGGTTGGCATAACAGAACGTGGCAAGAATATGGGATGAGGATGTGTTCAGGGTGAGTACAAAGGGACACAGATGGATCTAAACTGCAACAGAACACGGGAAAATGACAGGATGGCAAAATATATCGTGCCCAGAATGATGCTGAACAGCGTGGAGAGAGAATACAAAGAAACCGAAATGACAATGAGCTGCAAAAAACGTATTAGTCTGAATACGTTACCAAATAGAAAAATGTCAGCTGTTTCTTAATCACATTCATTAAATCAACAGCAATGCCGACTAGAGAGAGAGAGAGAGAGAGAGAGAATGTACAACTGAATTATACTGTCCAGAAAAAAACTCTTATCTATCACAGTGGTCCTGTGCTGTTGATAAGCATGTATATAACCCATATTAAATTACCAGTGTGAAATCCAGACTCGATGGCCTGTTTGTTGGTAAAGTTTGCATGCATGAAAAACATAAACTGGGTGTTTGCTAAGTATGAGTTGCACGTCACATTTTTAAAGGATCTATTGTCCTCGTATGCCCAGGGAAAAATGTGGAAGACAAATACTCTGTTTAAACTTCAAGTGCCACCGACAAACTTGGTATGCCATTCTCGAGATTTATAGTGCCAGTTGTGTAGATAATGATTTTATAGTTAGAAGCACAATCTTGACATATATTGAGAACCATTAGTTGTTCTGGTCTCATTCTCTTTTGAACATGAAACTGATCGATTCTAGGACGAAGGTGTTCTACCCCTATAGTATACCGCCCTCCTTTTGGGGACGAGGGAGAGAGATAAGGGATGTTGTGTAACGGGGTAGCAGCTTCTTGTATACTGGTGACACCACATTAGGACTTCTCTACTCAACAATAGGACCACCTGTGTGTGTACAATAGCGGGTCGGGATATTACATTGCTGGGAAGCTATGTTTCCGCCAGATATGGACTCTATGTAGGTATGAATAAAGAAGGGACACATTCGTTGCAATAATAAGATGAGAGAGAGAGAGAGAGAGGGAAGGAAGGAAGCGCTGAGGGAGCTGGGAGTTGTCGCTGCAGTCGTCGTTACTGTTGTTGTTTTAGTTGCTGCTGTAAGTGGTGTTACTGCTGTTGTTGTTAGCTGATACTAGTTGCCTCCAATGAATTACGATGATTGCTCCAACAACACTCTCAGGCCTGTTTCAGTGTCATCTGAATAAGATCGCTTAACCTCAACTGCACTAGAATACTAGAATTATTGTCCCGAATATGAGAGGTTTATCGGTACCAGCATTAGCACCCTCATGCTCGTGTGGCTTATTAGCAGCTGAATATGTATGTAATTGTCTGGCGTTAGCTGAATTAAATTACGAGAAAAGACAGGTCCATGGGAAGATTAAGCACATCATACATAGCTAATGTCTGTCAGAAGTCCAAGAACATTAGGTCAAAATAATTTAACCAAAAGCTGGAAAAAATTCCTAACAAGTTGATTATTTTTCTTCAGGATTCACGCAGAGTGGGGCTCTAGATAACGTACTAAAAGTCCCTGGATTCCCAGAACAGGAAAACCTTGAAATTCAAGATGGTGGCCATAATGATGATTTCTTATAGATAGCATTGAAGAATCCATAACTCTGCATCAGTGATCAAACAGTGGTGTGTAATTCATATATATATATATATAGTTTTTTTTTTTGGCACGTGGAATTTATTTACAAACGCTAAAATTCCCTGCAGGCACTTTTAAGCGGGAAGATGAGTGAAATGTCATTATTCTGGTGTAAAAATACAATTTAAAATATGTCAAAACAATTATTCAGTATGTACAGTAAATTAAACAAAGTAAAGTAAGACAACTGATACATTGTTCATGTAAAAAAAAAAAAAAATGGAATAACAGTTAATGTACAACACTGAAAACATTTACTACTTATAATTTTTATAGAATGTGGAAATGTAATCACAACGCCATTGTTTAATTAGGTTGTCATGACACAAATGCTTTCAATTATGTTCATCATTACATGATTGTCGGTGCTCATCCAGTGGACTTGTATGAATAAAGCTGTCAGGTGTATAATGTCTGTGAATTTCCTTACACTCTACATAGGTTACATAACACTTACTGTACTTAATTTTCAAAACTCCAGGCGCATCTGAATTAACCTGGATGTTGGACCATGAAGTCCGTAAAAGTAACTGCATATAAATGAACAGTTTAACCCCCTTTTTCGGCAGCTGCAATTCCTACCACATCCAGTTTTGCAGCCACAGTGGATCATACGCAGCACTCTGGGTGGGGCAACTGCCTTACCTGTCTCTATGGCTGCCAATGTGAGAATTGCTGTCATTTTCCAACCTCATTCCAAGGGAGGTATTTCATAGCCGATCTACTGTTGCACAGTGTGACAGGCGCAGTATGAATAAAGTTTGGCTGATGCACTTGTAGGCGGCAGGGATTCTATCTTAAACACAGAGAGACCAAGATGTTTTACTGACTGATCAACTTTACGTGATGTGGTGCTGTTCATCCGGTGACTTTGCTCTCTTTGATCCATATAACTGCAGGATAAAAGCTTCCTCAGTTCTTGATATTTCTTCATGGATACTGTTTGGTAAATGAAAGGTTTCCAGTACAGTACAATCTTCACCAGAGCTGATAACATCTAGAACTATTAGTTCCCCTTTCATGTGGATGGCAGAGGTTGTGTCACAGCCAGCAACAGCATGCACAAACATGAGGTGGTGCTTGACACTGATGATGGCTGATTGTATTGCCTGAATACTGTAGAGTTGCACTGGGTTTCGGCTGCAGAGTATCTGGATATTTGCATTTGGGGAGAACAGTGACACCAGCATCACCAAAATGTCTGTGTCCTTTCCAGCTAGAATAAATGGCCTCTCAGTCTCTTCACTCATACTTGAGTGCCGTTGAGACTACCAGAGGATCAGCATCAGCCCTATGTTGTTTCACTACAATCCCACTGTTTTGAAGGCCCAGTGTAAGGAAGTTGATAACTCGAGACGTTTTTCTTATTATGTAGGAAAGCTTTCTGAGTAGTAGCAACTTTCATGGACCTTTCAAACAGTATATCAGCAGATGTACAGTGCAAAGCACGGCGCTGTTGCTCTGCAGCTTTGGTTGTCAGGGAGTCACTGTATCCATCAAATACCACAACTGACTCCTTACCATAATGATGTGTTACATAGGCTACATATGTGTCACACACTTCTTCTTAGGTAGCATAACTGGCCATAGCACGGTGTGGAGAAGGTGTCCCCCATCTAACACAAACTGAGCAATCTCTGGAATTCGAGTACTGGCACTAACTTTTTTGGGATATGTCCCTGCTAAATTTTTATTGGCTTTCTTATTGACCCTTTATCAAACAGTGAGGGATGTTGCTGGGCCAGCTCGTAGCGTAAGTACTCTCCCATCTCTGTGGAATCTTTGATAACACATGTTCTGCACATGAAAAGAACTGTTGGATTGACTACAGCATCTTGCCCTTGTGCTTTGATGGTGTTTGTTGACCTAGATATAGTGGACACCCGATATTTGCAACTAAAACTTACATCAGCCAGGCATTTGCCCTCTTCACTACATGCTGCAGTCATGCCAATGGCAAAGTCTTTATCACAGTTTACTTCATTTCCATCAACCTTGTCAGTTGAGCTTGAGATAGGAGATACACAATCAGCATAGGCAAAGGTTGAATGATACACCAGCCATTGAGCAAAAAATTTACAGTCTTATGCATCTCTGGCTTCACTACTGGCCGTAGGCCTTTGGATTGTTCAGATGATGTGGCATGGACTCCTGTGAATCCTTCCAATGAATCACAGACTAGGATAGTATAGCACAAAGAATGCATCCAATTTGTCAAGGAACTCAGTTATCCCTCTACCATGTGTCATGCCTCCGGAAGTCATCAGTAACCACATTAACCCTATCAGGTTTCTGTGCCCGTACTTATAAAACACTAAGACTGCGTCTCAAGGTGAAAGTCTGTCCTAAATTCACAGGAGTGAGTCATAATTCCTCATATTCGACCTAACCTGAATCAATGCTAAAGACACCTCCTGAGTTGGTACAGCGCTTAGGACGCGGCTAATGGCTCCATCATAACGTTAACCCGCGGCGTCCCGTCGACGTTCTTCCACGTCCTCACGTTTTGTCACTGCCAATCCCGTCGATGTACTTTAACATCCTGCAATTGCAAGGTTCATAATTTCCACAATTTTCAAAATTCGCACGAGATTTTCGTTTCGCCCACCTACCCAAGCCTCCCCTACCTGCTGCCAGGCGGGCAGCGTCCCAGACCCCGCGTGACCCGCGCTCGCCCTTGTCTCGGTCACTCACCTGTTAGCAGTGACCCAGGTCAGACATGGCGCGTAAAGGTCTCTCAGATGACGAAATAGCATCTGCCCTGGAGGCCTTCACTGGAGATAGTGATTCTCCACTTGATGATGATGTGGTGGATCAAGATTACGTCCAGCCAGAGGAAGAAATAACAAGCAGTGATGAGGAGGTCCCTTCGCCCCGGAAAAAGTGGTATGTGACATATCGTAAGGCAAGGGAAGGCCAGCCTGCACCCCAACCACCTGCACGGACCTCTCTCCATCCCGATTCTGATGAGTACGAGGATGAGGACGATGACGATGACGGCGGCTTAGGACGTGATATCGCCTCGTGGTTGGGGAAGGAGAAAATCTCACCCCGAGGATCAGAAGGTGGGGCGAGAAGACAAATAAGGTATGGTCCAAGTGTTTTGTCTGGGGAAGTCGAAAGTGGTGTGGTGGGAGTGCGGGGTGAAAGGGAAAGTGGTGTGGCGGGAGTGCAGGGTGAAAGGGAAAGTGGTGTGGCGGGAGTGTGGGGTGAAAGGGAAAGTGGTGTGAGGGAGGCAGCATGAGCACGTGGTGCACGTAGGCCTAGGGGAGAGGAGGTGGAGCCACTCCCCAGCACGTCTTTCGCCCCACAATATTCCCAAACTTCCTCCCCACAGCCCCAGGATGTGGGGAAAGGAAGGAAAGGGAAAGGAAAGGGTAAAGGAAAAGGGAGAGGGAAGAGAAGTGCGAGTGATGAAAGGCGCCGCTCTCCACCTCCCCAACCTCCCCCACCACCCTCACCTCCCCACCCTGAAGGCGACGATGGGGACGTGGCTGGAGACGGTGGTGTCTCGTAGAACTGGGAAGATGGGAGTAATTTTACTCCCATCATTCACCATTTCACTGAGGAGTGGCAGTCTGGTTGCACGGCTCCAGATGTGCATGCGGGTTCCACTAGGGTGGATTTTTTCTACTTGTTCTTTGGGGAGGCGTTTGTGGGGCGCATAGTGGAACAGACAAACATATTTTCACGAACACAGCGCCGTGAAAGTGAACGTTTGGGAACAACGAGCAGGCATTCCCAGCAATATGACTATCCTGTGACAATTTCTGAGATGTTCTTATTTTTTGCCCTGGTTCCCTTGATGAGTGTGGTAAGAAAAAACCAAATTCGTGCATACTGGACAACTGACCCAATGATCCTCACACCTTTCTTTGGAAAGGTGATGAGTCGTAACAGATTTCAGTAGATTCTCGGCCGCCTCCACTTTTTTGATGCAGAAGATCCAGCTAATGCAAATAACACTGATAAAATGAGGAGAAGTAGGCTGGTATTTGATCATTTACGGGAAATGTTCCGCTCCTCATTTTATCCTTACAGAGACCTCGTCATAGACGAGAGTCTTGTGTTGTGGAGAGGCAATATTTCCTTTCACCAGTACATACCCAGCAAGAGACACCGTTTCAGGTTCAAGATCTTTGTTATGTGTGACTGTAAGACTGGTTATGTGCAAGACATAGTCTTGTACACGGGCGCACAGACAGATATAACAGAAGATCGTAGTATAGGACTCTCAGGGGCCGTGGTGAAGACAATGATAGAGGAGTACCTTCATCGTGGTCATGTGTTGTACCTGGACAACTGGTACACTAGCCCTCTTCTCGCTAGGTTCCTCCACCAACATGACACCGGAGTCTGTGGTACAGTCAAAGGAAACCGTCGCCATATGGTCAAGATAGGGAGGAAACTTGACAAGAACGAGGTGGTTTTCTTCCAGGCAAATAACATCCTTGCCACCCTGTGGAACCACAACAGGGAAGTTTCCCTCCTATCAACTGTACACAGCCCCCTGATGCACTGCACAGACTCCTTTGATCACTGTAGCGAGAGGACGCGCAACGTCTGGAAACCCGAGTCTGTACTGGACTATAATCTGAACATGAGGCAAGTGGATCAGTCAGACTCGATGATTTCCGGTGTTGACTGTGCCAGGACCACGATGAAGTGGTACAAAAAGCTCTTTTTTCACTTGCTCGACATCACGGTCCTAAACGCACACTACCTGCACGCCATGACAACAGGAGTATCAGAGACCTTTGAGGGGTTTGTGAGGGAGCTGGCACGTGAAATAATCGCCAGGCATGCCCAGGACAGACCCACACACCGCACCCACACCCCCATGGCTGCCCAGACTCCCCTACGCCTCGCAGGACGCCACTATCCTAGCACAGTCCCTTCCGAACCAAACCGTCGTAAACCCCAGCGCCGCTGCCATGTATGCAAGCACTCGACAGTCAGACCAGCCACTCAAAGAAAAGACACAAGGTACGAGTGTGTAGAGTGCAATGTTGCGTTGTGCCTTCAGCCATGTTTCAGAGAGTACCATAACTTCCTACACTACTGAAACCGTGTGGGATGGCGATATGACGCTCAGTATAATGGTAAGGCCAGTCAGTATGTGCTAAGTCTTATATAAAGTTGAAATGGGTGTAATGTTTTCAGGAAAGTAATGTATAAGTTGAGAAATAGTGTAAGTTGAAAGAAGTGATATCAAAACTGCACCCACTGTGTAAATCTGCGAAAATATGATGCTCAGTATAACACTCTGGTCAGTAAATATGTGATAGCAAGAATATAAAGTGGAAACGGGTGTAATGTTAGCAGGAAAATAACGTATAAGTTGAAAAATAGTGTAAGTTGTAACAATTGATGTCACGAGCACACCCACTGTGTAAATCTGCGAAAATATTACGCTCAGTAGAACATTCTGGTCAGTAAGTATGTGATAGGAATGATATAAAGTGGAAAAGGGTGTAATGTTAGTAGGAAAGTAATTTATAAGTTGAATACTAGTGTAAGATGAAACAAATGATATCGCGATAACACTCACTGTGTAAATATGCGATAATATGACGCTCAGTAGAATAGTAAGGTCTCCAATTATCTGATATCAAATATATCACGTGGAAACATGTGCAATGTTAGTGGAGAATTATTATATAAGGACAAAAATAGGTTGTAAGTTGAAATAGTAGTCATAGCGACTTCACCGTCTGTGTTATTATGCGCTATTATTACGCTAAATATTTACATAAGGCCTGAAACTATCTCAAAACAGTTCTCAAAAGTGGAAAAGTGTATAATGTTATTAGGAAAGTGTTATGTAAGTTGAAAAAACACAATACGAGTTGAAACAACAGTCACAGCGAGTTCACTCACTACATAAATAAGCGCTAACATTACACTAAATGTTATCGAAAGGCCTGTGAATACGTAAAAACAGTTCAATAAAATGTAAAATGGTATAATGTTATTGGAGATGTATTATGTAAGTAGAAAAAATGATATGTATCATGATTCAGGAATGTTAGCGATTCATCGTGACCAGTCTGGCCGATTTTGCTCGGTTCACACGATGGTACAATGCTTATTTCAGCTCTATTTTTGTATAAAATCCAATTTACTCTTGTATCACATGTTTTTATGTTTGTAATAAATACATATCTACTTACTTTCATTGGTTTCCCAGACTTATAATACCATAGAAAACATGAGAGCCTCAGACCACCTACAGAGAACACGGTACCAGGTGTGACGAAGGTATACCTGTTTAGGCCACTTATGGACCCCGGTGAACACTTTCTTGGTGATTGTGATTGTTTCTGACCAAAAGCGAAAGTTTTAGCAAAAAAAATTTGGGTCCAAAAATGGTCGGGATTGGGGGGTACCAGTGGTGAAAAAGTGGTCGGGACGGGGCGAGTTAAACAAGGCCACCGCACCAAAACAAATGAGCCACCGTCAACCAAGACGTTCTCGTGGCAGGAAAGATGTGCTTAATGAGTTAAGTGATGCAAAACTGGAAGAGAGATACCGCTTGGACCGTACAGACATAATTTTTATGACAAATTTGGTGCGGGAGTCCCTAACAAGACCAACGGCCAGAAACGAGACTATAACGTCAGAAACGAAAGTTATTTTAATGTTGCATTACCTTGCAACTGGAAAAATGCAACTCTGTAGTGGTGACGACCACCTGTTCGTTTCTCAATCGTACTGTTGGAGTTCTCCATGCTGCTGGTGGCGGTGGTGTTGTTTGTTTACGGGATGGTGTGGTGAGGCAACATGTCCTCGTCCACAGTAAAACAGTGTGATAAATAAATAATTCCAAAACTTGACATTAACAGTTGATTTTTGCCGAAAACATTTAAAAAATACATTATAGTAATTTTAGATTTTTTGTTACGTCATTTCTCTGCTGTGTGTGTGTGTATGTGTGTGTGTGTTTCTTCAATTTTCAAAACTCGCAAGTGCTACACATAGCAAACAGCTACCTCAGCATCTTTTGACTTCGACATAACAAAGTCTCGACTTTGTTATGACCAGCTTCTAAAGTCTCACATTTCTGACTTTCACCTAACTATGATGTAGGTTTTGTAAGTACAGCCCCTGGGCCGGGCACATTTTGTCTCTGCTAGAATCGACCACTCTCACGCTGATCCACATCTCCATGGTGCGATATTTTTCTTTGATCCCTCTGTGTAAATACACTCTTCTTGATAGAATGTTGGTTGTGGTGTCATTTTAAAGCTGAATAGTTGTACTTTATCGTTGTATGTTCAAAAAAGGAGATCAAAGAAAATGAAATGTCAAAATGACGAGTTGAAGTTAGGTGAATCCAAAAATTTTATACCTTGCCGTAGAAAAATATTAGACAAAAAAATAATAATAATAAACATAAGTAAGTCTAGTTTAAACCATGCAAAGCTACCTTAAATTACCTTTTACAATGATATATAGGTTATGGTAAATTTTGCATTTTATTGTGCGGTAAAACGAAAGGAAAGAGATACACAATTTTATTTTAGTTTCGGCCGCACATTTGCTCTGCAATCTTTTTTTTTTTTTATCAGTCAGTGTAAACAGGCTACACTTTTCATGATAGGATGCTGGTTGTGGTGTTATTTTGAAGCTGAATGTTTATACTTTATTACAGTATGTTCAAAAAAAGAAAACAAAGAAAATAAAAAGTCGAAGCGACGAGTTGAAGTTAGGCAAAACTCCAAAATTTATACCTTGCTGTAGAATAATATTCGCCAAGAATAAAGTAATAAAGAAACAAAGCCATGAGTCTGACCATGTCTGCAGTATCCGCCACGCATAGAGCAACCATTCCGTGACGTCACATTCAAGTCTCTTTCTTATGATGTGTAAACGCGATTTATGGTGAATATTTTCCAAAAGTTTCTTAAAATGATGATTAAAAACGTCATCGGAATCTCTGAGGTTGGATTTGAAATGACAATCAAAATCTTCATCGGAATCTTAAAGGATTAACTCTTGTTCAATTGTTTGATTAGAGAAACTTCCTCCACAGACTGACAGAAAATGTCATCAAACACTTAATTCAAGCCATATTATTTTGGGGCCACCAGATATATTGATATTATATAGATTTGTCATAGAAATAATGCCTGAAAGTCTTAATAATGTAAATAAATGAATTCCTTGTGGTCGAAAATATATATTTTGATGTAATACACATTAACTTATGATACGTGTGTGATAATATGAATTTGTCAACAGTTTCAATGACTCAAATGACATCATGGGGACCATCTTGGATTTTAGGGTTTTCCCTGACTCAGATTCCAGGGAACTTTTAGTATGTTGTTAAGAGTGCATGTTAAGAGAATCCTGGTATAATTAGCTTGTTTGGAATTTTTCCAGGTCAGACCTAATGTTCCTGGACTACAGTTCTTGCACTGGCACTCATAATGTAGACACAGATTTGTATACAACCAAAAGCAAAAGCAACAGCATCCTCATCATTCTTCCTTCATCACATTTCTTCACCCCGACCACCAACATTCTGCCTTCTCTACCACCATCCCTCTTTTTGTAATTCCCGTTCCTGTCTCTTCATCACCACTATCTAAATCCTCTTTCCTTCACCATCATGCAATCTTTAGTTAAACTACATTTTTTTTCCACATGAACATTATTCTTCCTCACCCAGATCCCCCATAGTCCACCATTTCTCGCCACCGTTCGCCAGCACAATCCTTCCTCAGCCCCACTCTCCGTTCTCCACCATTCCTGACCATCACTATCACCACCACTATCACATGCTGCTGCCTTTAGTAGATTTTTTTTTTTTTATCCCACTTCTTTTCACTCTTCCACCAACACCGCCATCCTTCTGACTTCAACGCAGTCCTTTTACCACGCCACCAACACCTGCCATTCCTGCCAATCGGCTGAGTGAATTATGACCAACTGGGTACAAGTCCCGACCTCCTTCCACCCACACACATGCCATCAGTAGATCTTCTATACAGTCTCAGAACTGTGACAGATCTTGGTACGATATGATTTGCTAAAACCTGGTATGATATGATTTACTAAAACCTGGTGTGATGTGATTTACTAAAACGATGTGATATGATTTACGTTCAACTTGTTATGATGTGACTTACTAAAACCTGGTGTCATATTATATATTATAATCTGATGCGATATGATTCGCTAAAACCTGGTGCGTTATGATCTGCTAAAGCCTGAGATGATATGAGTCACCAAAATCTGGTTTGATATGATTTGTCATATCTTAGTTATATGATTTACTAAAACCTGGTGTAATGGGATTTGAGAATACAGTGTTTCACAACTCAAAAGTGTGTGCATTCTTAGTAATACCTCAGAATAGAAATACATCCCACCCCTGGTAAACCCCACACCATCTTCCACAGACATCATATTCTGTTCGCCAACGCTTGCACTCAACACGACTTCGGCGAACAGAAGCTAAATTTGGTACAGATCATCTCATCATTATCAAAATAGAACCCGAGGGATATCGCCTCACATACACAGACGACAAGAGAGCTGACTGGATAAAATTCATTGAAGAAATTGAACAACGTTTCAGCACACTAAAAATATACCCATGGCATGTTACAGAGTTCAACATTGGGACAACGCAGACAAACACCTCATTCCAATGGGCGAAAGAAGACATTACAACAAAGATTTTACATCTGAGATTGCATGCTTCATAAAACAGTGACAGACATAAACAATTTCGCCTCTCCCACAAACACAATACACTATCAAGAGGCTCCCGGAACTTATCAGTAGAATAAACAACGGCATCAGTACAAAGAGAACTGAAAATGGAAAGTCATTAAAATAACACTTAGTCACTACACAGACCCTTCTCGGCTCCACAAAATATTTACTATTATAACTAAATCACAAACATGCACTCCCAAGTCCATATCGCCATCATCTCCAACACCCAACACATCCCTTCCGACAAAGAACAAGTAAACATACTCGTAAACGCAAACTTAAGTCACTTAACACAAACATGCACTGAGGCTAAAAAACAGCTCTCTCAACATAGGCCGTCTTTTTTGCGTGATCACAATGCAACCCCCTTCACTCCACAGATATCAAGAAAACAAAAAACTCCACAAGCACATGTAGGTAGACCGGTGCTACGTGCCCCGCCTCGTTGAGTACAAGGATACAAATTGATAGACGAGGGGTGAAGTGATCAATGAATATGGAACAAGAGACAGAGATGCTACACTACAGGAACGTCACGATGAACTAGCTAATGCTACACTATTATTAAGCCAGATGATTTTACCATTAGTGGTCCAAAAGTTAATCTATTGCTGAATTCAAGCTGGTATAACATGGGAGCTTGGAAATGTATCCATTACTGAGCACGCATGCATGCTCACATCACGCAGGAAACAGTAAAGAAAATTTGCACAATATTTTTCATCATATGGGCGTGGTTTAATCGATGACATCACATCCTGGCCACAGTAGTGAGCATTCTGATTGGCAGAGTGGGGAGAGAGGGCTCGGCTAACCCTCGCTGCGATACATATCTATCTATTTATCCCTTTATCTGTCTCGTATATCTCTTCGTTCATCTGTGTATCCATGTCTATCCTTATTTGATAAATTTTGATGTTTATCAAAGAAAAAAATTGGAAATTCTTACAAGTAGCTATTCCATTCATCTGAAAAGCATGCAGAATTTGATGATGAAAGAGAAAGGCAAAAATGGTTTTCCATTGTCACGCCAGGAGGTAACCACATCCGTGGCAGTGCTTTAGCAGCAAAAATGAGCAACATAATTTACACTGTGACAAGCTTTGCTCAACCACTCCCATGCTCAGTCTCTCTGGGGTCTTGCATGCCCCCTCGATGGAAATATTGCTTTGCTTCCATTCACATATTTAATTCAGAGCAAAACAAACCATCAGCCCATACTGCTAATTCAGTTCACTACCAGATTTTCTGCAGACAACCTTGCATCATTTTTTAGTCAAGCTTTGAAAATTTTATGAGTGAATGTAGATGAGAACCTTGAAAAATTTTCATAAGGAAAGATGGCCAAGTTTTTTTTTTTTTTTTTTTTTTTTTTTTTTTTTTTTTGCATCTAGTCACAGCACCTTACATTGGAAACTGCAAAGAAAATTGGTGCAGTACTTTTCGTCACAGGTTATTAGACTTGTACATTTAGACCAAGTATGTATGTCTGTATTTTTTTATCATTTATAATTTTTTGTTATAATTTTCAGCTAAAAATTTTCAAGTATCGTAGTAGTTGTTCCCTAGGCAGTCTGGCCGAACAGCCCCGTCAAGTATCGTAATTCGTTGTTGCTTAACCCTTGTAAGGTAACCCTACAACTCCCATTACATGTCAATTAACCCGTGGTCTCCCAGACCCCAATCTTTAGAAAATCACCAAAAATGCAACACCTTTATTCAACCGATCACTTGTACACAATTTCTTTAGTCCTTTTCCTTCAATTTGGTGCAAAATGTATGAAAATATAAGTAACGAATTATTGAGGAAAATTAAAATTTAAAACACTGAATTTATGCCAACTGAAACTAGTGGCTTCCATAACAAAACTGATATGTTCCACCTGTTTTCTATCAATGCCTGCTGTAGACCAATGGCCAATGTATCTTTAAGAAGAACGACAAATGTCATGATAAATAATTTTGGGTATGGAAGATATATATGGGAAAAAAGATCACAGATTAGGTAACCTGCGGTCCACTGGACCCCAAATGCCCTTTTCATGAAAATAGAGCCAGATCCCGAACTGACCCCAACACTTCCCTAAACTATTCTACTAGTCAGGAACGTAGAGGAAAAACCAGATCCCAAGACCCTGTAGTAATATATGAAAAACACTAAGAAAAATCATGTGGGGATCATTTGGGGTCCAGTAGACCCCAGGTTACCTTAAAAGGGTTAATCCATGTCTTGCAACTGCATATAATTCATACCATGCTAAGGTGATTTTTGATAATCCCCACTCACAGCTTTAGGTGCACAAGACAGGAAACCACCCGTGCAAACGCAATTTGAAAGCCTCTTCAATCATTCATTATTGTTTCTCTGTATTTCGTCACAGTGGCTTCAAAGGTCTCTCTTGTTTTCAGTTGGGCATAAAAGTCTCGCCATGTTCTCTTTTTGTGAGCCACGAGCTGCCTGGCCAATTACTTGACGTGGCTTGTTCTTTGGCCACAACAGCTTTCAGTTGTCGTGCTGCCTTTTTTGTGCTAATACTGCACACTGCACTGAGGCATTCCTTATTCTCACCCCTACTGCTCATTCATGCTTTAACTTTCAGCTGCCACCACTCTCTCTCTCTCTCTCTCTCTCTCTCTCTCTCTCTCTCTCTCTCTCTCTCACACACACACACACACACACACCTTTGAGTTCCCAACAGCATCTCGTGTCGTCAAAACATCAGTCTGATAAGATGCAATCCGGTCAGTAATTCATTTACACTTCAGTGTGGCTTAAACCAAATAATGATATATTAAACCATTAAATTATGCAGAAAAGTTTCACTTTTTAAACCAAATAATGATATATTAAACCATTAAATTATGCAGAGGTTTCACTTTTCAAACCAAATAATGATATGAGGCGTTGTGCATAGAAAGGGTCCAACACGCCACTTAAAAATCGCCAGAAAATGCAGTCAAAGTTTGCCAAAATGAAAATGATTGTTACTCAGTTACTTTAAGAGCTGGTGCCTTCATTTCTTTTCTTTTTTTAAACCAGAAATGCATACTTTTTGAAAAAGGAAATGCTTTAGAACTTTTTTATAGTTCAGAAATTTATGTTACTGTTGCGTAATACAAAACTAAATATTTAAAAATTAATAAATTCCAAATTGTTCCCATCTGCTATTACCGAACTTTGAGTGCAGTTTCTGGCACAATATTGGTTCATAAATGGTGGTACATGCTATCTATCTATCTTTCTACTGCCAGACGCCATAATCCCGTAAGGGGTGGCCATTTGACTTTGAGTTAGTTTTACGGGGAGGGGCATTAACCCTCCACCAACCCACCTGTTGACACGTAGGGAGCACGTATGGTTTGGTTATATGGGTACCACCAAGCGTTGTAAATGGTTTCTTGGCTTACAGGAAACCATTTGGCTTGTCACTCAATGTAAAGCCACCTGTAAAGGAAAGAAAAGCAATAAGAAGCGACCGGAAAGATGGGAGAAATAGGAAGAGAGGAGGACAGGCACTGAAAAAGAATGATAAAGGCTAAGGAAGAAGTAGGCAGCACTGCATCAAGTGAATGCTCATATGCATAATAATATGGTTTTAAAACATGTTAATAATAATAATATTAATAATCAGAGTAGTAATACAGTGGTGGTCTTATTATCTCATTTTCTCCCATTCTCCCTCTGTCTGTCCTTGTCAGTCCATTCATCATTAATGTTTTCAGTCACTCTGTATTCATCGTAACAAACACAATAATAATGAAGGCAATACTAGTCTTATAATAATAATAATGATAATATTAAGCTTTGCTATGAATAATAACATTACAGTCCTGTTGTTAGTGTCCTTCATCTTCGCATTCTCCCTCTGTCTAAGTGTATTCGACAAAAATTGTTGCCCTACTTTTCACATTCTTTTCTGAGAATATACCACAGTAAACCTGGATAATAAACACAAATGTGCGAAGATCCTGATGCACACGTAAACAGACGCCAGTGTAGCAATGGACTGGCATGTTCCTGGGCTCCATCCCAGGTGATGATTGGGTGAAAGAGGGGGTGTGCTCACGAGCAACCTGCTGATTGGCGTACGAGTCCTGCCAAGCATGATGTCACCTCCTTGTCACCACCCTCCCACCCCCTACCCTCCGCACCGCTCACGGAGTTAACAGGATATTACACCCTGTTTATATGCAGGCTGCCTGGGACAACCTCTGCCCAGCCTCTAAGGTCGATTCACACATGCTGCTTTGTATGGACTATGAACCATACGTTGAGTGGAGCAAGGGTCTTCCATCCAAGCCCAGCCCATAGAGGAAGAGTGAAAACAGTGTTATATGCAATAAAACAGGTTTGGCCGGGGGTGGCGTGTTGGGCCCTTACTAATGCAACCCCTCATATACTAAACCATTAAATTATGCAGAAAAGTTTCACTTTTTTCAAGAAGGTAACAGAACTATTGAAAGCATATGCTAATGAATCTCACTTTTCATATATTGATTTCATGTAAACACCTTTGCTTCCAGATACTGTTAAAGATCTGTTGAAGCCATGACCACTTATCTATCGGGTGTGGCAGTGGAAGGTGTTAAATTAAGTACATTTCTGCAATAGGAATATGAAGCACACCACAAAAACGTACGGAAAGGAAAGATACGCTCTGTTTGTTGGGAGAAAAGAGAACTATTGAAGGCTGAATTAGTGATGCATCGGATATCCGCCTCCGCCTCTGACTCCATGGAGCCTCCGCAGTGAAAATAATGTCCGCATTACTATCCGCATCCACATCTTCAGACAACTAAAGCTCCACATCATTATCCGCCACCGCATTTTCAGATGATAAAAGTTCCGCATAACAATCCACCTCCGCGTCAAAGAACTGCAGAGATTGCTGATCTCCACCCATCCAATATTTCTCCTTTCTCTTTTTGTCATAATTCTC
Source organism: Coenobita brevimanus (assembly GCF_032717465.1). Classification (NCBI taxonomy): domain Eukaryota; kingdom Metazoa; phylum Arthropoda; class Malacostraca; order Decapoda; family Coenobitidae; genus Coenobita; species Coenobita brevimanus. Next base: position 11,557,925 of record NC_136983.1, on the reverse strand, counting down.
TTTCTCTCTCCTTTTCATCCACAACTCTCCTCTCCATTCCCCTCACCTACCAGTTCCTCTTCCTTTTTCTGTTTTCTTCTCTATCAGCTCTCTTCCTCCCTCCATCTCTCATTGTTCCTCTTCTCTCTCTCTCTGTCTCTCTCTGTCTCTCTCTCTCTCTGTCTCTCAGTAGTTACAGGAGCTGTCAATATATATGCATATCTGGACTAAAGCCAATACTATTTCATAGTATGACAAGAGTTTTGTTATTTCTTTAAAGTTATTAATTTATCAAAAGATATACATTCTTCTCTTCTTTTATTATATCTCTTTAATTTATTTTTCACTTTTATGATCTTTCTTTCTCTCCTCTCTTCCTTTGTATAACTGCATAAATGTACCGTAATATGTGTAAAAAAATAATCCGCGTCTACGTCCATAACCACGGTCATGGAAGTAAAAGTAACCTGCAGTTGTGTCCGCATCCGCAAAAATTAATATCTTAACCTCCGCAGTTTTATCCGCAACTGCATTTTATGAGAAGTAGATATCCGGCTCCGCCTCCGCCTACACGGAGCTCTAAAATTTGGTATCTGATACATCACTAGGCTGAATTCACTGCTGGCAGTGGTTTATCAGCGAAATTTTACTTGGGGATGTAAATGCACCCTGCGTTCCTTGGATTTGGAACTAATCTCTCGTAATATTCTGACCGTTTTGATCTGCCATTAGGTTCTGACACTATTTTGATTTCACATTAGACTCAGACACTGTTTTGATTTCTCAATTGATTTTGACACTGTTTTTGTGTGGCTTTAGGCTCTGACACTGTTTCAAGACATCCACGGGCCCTCAGACACAGATTTGGGATATCACTTGATGCTCCAACAATGTACAGAAACTATTGACAACACCTGAACCTATTATCTGCGAACAGTGCTGACAGGGTGGTGATATTGCTGTACTTCAGAGGAAAAGTCAAGGTCACATGGCAAGATTAACTTAACAGTTCAATGTAGGGCAACCTTTGTAGAAGAGCTCCACTTAAATTATAGGTAAATAAATTCAATTTTCAGAACACCCAGTTAATGTTCAAAGCTACACCTAAATGCCAAAAATCAAGGTTACTGGGAAAAGACAACTAAAAAAGTTTTTATCTGATATGAACCAAAGTTGGTGTAAATGTTAAAGGTTAGGCAAGAATTACATAAATTGATTTTGAGAGTAATCAGTCGTAGGTAAGGGACACAGGGCAAAGGAAATATTCGGTCCTAAAACTGGTTGGTGGGTGTGGATATTGTACAATGTTTTCTTCTATGTTTTCTCTTTTCAGCAACAGTTCTCAGTAACACATTACATCCATTTTGAAGGTCCTAGACAGGGACATGGCGACACCGATACAACCAAGTTAATCTACTGCCTGGTTATATGCATGTCTCGCAACACCCTCACGTCCAGATTAATGTAGGAGAACAATAACAATGCACTTTAACCCGCGGCGTTCCGTCGACGTGAATTAACGTCTACACGTTTTGTCACTGCCAATCCCGTCAACGTACATAAACGCGAATCAATTGCAAGGTCCCTAATTTGCACAATTTTCGATTTTCGCGAATGATTTTTGGTACATATACATGGGACACCTTCCTCTACAAGGTGCCAGGCAAGGACAATGCCTTACCCAGCATGACCTCCCCCCCCTGCATGCCATTGTCTCAGCAATTCACCTGTTACCAGTGACCTGGCCAGTAAAGCCATGTCATGCCACAGTACGAAATTCAGGGCCAGAGTGATTCCCCAATCGATGACAATGTGGAGGACAAGCTTTACATAGCATTAGAGGAAGAAACGGTCAGAAATGATGATCAGGAAATGTCGCCAAAAAAGGTCAGGTATGTTGATGTGTTTCATGAGTGAAACAATGCTTATATTGCCTATATTACCATGTGAAAACCAATATTCTCTCATACTACATATAAATTCGTACCAAATAAATAAATAAATACCGTTTATGAGTGGTGTGGAATGGTTACTCTCCCATAGAACTCGTTTTCTTTGGAGCCAGCCTGATAGAAAACACAGTAAGGTGAGGAGGTACTGCTACCTGTTTCGAGTATTTTAAACCTCAGGTGAGCGATTTCTCTATGATTTTTCGATGTTTCTCACCAAAAGTGGAGGTTTAAGCCAAAAAAAAAATTTCCCAAAAATGGTCGGGATTGGGGGGAGTCAGTGGTGGAAAAGTGGTCGGGATGGGGCGGGTTAAGTCAAGTGTGTACTCTGCATTTTTTCTCAGGTACTTCTCTGAATTGTTTTCAAATAGTTTAACTATAAACACATACCTTTTCCCTTACTTCCTTCTTTCAGTTACATGCTGATACTCTCACGTTAACAACCCATCTCGGTAACACGATATATCAGCTCGAAGTCACGTGTGTAGTTTACGTTTTTCTTCTAGCATTTTGCAGAGTTGCTATACGAAACTGTTTTACCATGATCACATCTCTCCTTCCTGCTGCTGCTTTAATTGACCCCACATGACCCTGCACGTTTACTAACACTTTTCAGTATCACACTGTCCGTTGTCTTCGAAGTTTGTATTGATTTTACTTTGGTCTCCTCTCCCGGACGTACTGTTGTTTCTCCCCTCTGTCTTCTCGATTTTCGCTCTTAACTTCTTCAGTTCGGTAACGCATTTTTACATATTATTCGCGATACCTCCAGATGAATTTACTCAATTTAGGAAACGGAATCTGTTATTTGAAGTTCTTACCAAAGACAATATCCAACTCCAATGGATCGAACAGTGTCTCCAAAATAAAGAAAAAAAAAATGTCTTGTGGTAGTAAATAAGCTATATTGACACGTTCATTATATAATCGTCTGTTTTTGGCAAAATGGTTATTGCTTATCTTGTAATTAAGTCAGCTATCCATAGCAACTTTTGGGATATGTCATATATTATTACCGAAAGTCTTTCTCTCAAGTTTATTCTATTCTCGCTTCGTTCAGATAACCTTATTCGACTTAGAAGAGGCTCTTCGAACAAAGTCCTCTGTCTGAATGATTTGCCCATTTAATCAGGAATATAATATGTACATTTTTTTTCTTGCCATCGCAAGAAAGTTTTATTTATTCTGGACAGATTCTTCTAAAGTGGAAGCAACACAGAGGCGTCATTAATCTCTTCCCTACGAGAGGTTTCCCTAAAGTGAATCAGACGTGTGTAAGTAGTATATTAATAGAGGTAACGTCTTTGGGTTGCACAAGCTGAGGAAGTTCCAAGTGAATGCAGGAAATAATTTATCATCGTCACCTCCGCTGCTTGATATATTTTTGTCCCTCTAGGAAGGCTAGTAAGGCAGCCATTATGACTGTTAATTTACTACCGCTTCAAAAAGTCTATGATACCAAAGCAAGCGATGGACCATCAGACACTACACGGTGAATCGATCCTATAAATATCTGCAACCTTTTAGCTCTTAATATTTTGAAACATTGGGCAATGAAGTTGTAAATAATTTCCAGTAACTTTTCATGGAACTGCTCTGTGTACCTTCTGTTCTTTATTAATGCAGCATGTTGCTGGGTTTTATAAACTATATGAAATACACTATCCATTCAGAATTTCGTGCCCTAGGAATAGAAGCGAGCATAAAAAACGCGAAGATACTTTGCATGATTTAGTGCATATGTAATGTAATGTAAATTGTATACATAAAAGAAAAAGACAGCAGTTTGCCCCGGAGGAATAACAGACACACAAAACAAACTTGTAGTCAGTAATAATAAACACATACAAAAACTTAAACAAAAGCAAAACCACAGTGCAAGGACATACTTATAATTAAACCACAAACACACACACACACACACACACACACACACGCACACACACACACACACACACACACACACACACACACACACACACACACACATTATTGAAAGTGCCGACATTCCCAAGGGAATGCAAGATGGTCTCCAAACAGCGTCACTACACATACATATGGGAAGCGAATTACGCCTCTGTAAATGACCACGATGATTAATGAACGAACAAGAACTAGGATGTGTCTGTATGGTCTGATCTTCGCCCCCCTCCCTCTCTAAATAAAATATCAATTGGCGTAAATCGAAAAAAAAAAAAAGTCTGGTGGTATTTGCTAAAGGAACAGTTGCACCAACTTTGAAGCGAACTAGTAAAGAATTGAAAGAAAAACACTGAAATGAAAAGTGTTTGCAAGCAAGAAAGAACACAGATACTGAACAGTACAGTATGGGTATTGTCCGCTGGTAATAAGAGTTCCTGATAGCTGTGGTAATAGTTATTGAAAGTGTTTAAGGAAGATTAAAGTGCCTACTGATGAAGACGCAGTTGTTGATAATGATGGTAATAAATGTTCTTCCCTTTTTTATTTATTTTTTGTTACATACCTAACTACAGCAAAGTTGTTGATGGTACTGGTAACGCTGCCTGGTGGTGGTCCTGGAACCTGAAAGCAGGTTTGTTAAGCATGGTAAAGGTTCTTAAATGTGGTGTTTGATTTTCATTGTATGTGTTCCTGATGGAGTCAAGTGTGCGTCATCATTATTATCATCATCATCATCATCATCATGACGGTGACGCTGACAATGATAAAGATGACGATGACCGTGACGATGACGAAGATAAAGATAATAATGATCATGTTGATGATATTGTCAGATGACGATGACAACGTTTCCTGATTACGGTGGCAAGAGGCCTGATGATGTAAAGCTGCCTGTTGGTGTTGATAACAGTACCTGAAAGGGTAGTAATCGTACAAATTAGGGTGCCATTATGGTGATGATTTTGATGAGAAGCATGTCTAATGATTTTGATGATAGTAAGGGTGGCAAATGATGTAAATGCGCTACCCCTAATAATGATTATGATGATTGGAATGCTTATTAATGGTAAGTGTATGTAATAATGATAATGAGGATATGAATTGTTGTCAGTACTGTTTACTTATGATCATATACCTTTCGCTTACTCACTCCTCTCAGTTTCAAGCCGATTCATTCACGTTAACAATCCATCTCATTAACACGAAGTATCAGCTCGAAGTCAAGTGTGTAGCTATATGTTTTTTCTCTGGTATTTTGCGGAGTTGCACTAAGTTCTTTAATCATGATCGCACCTCCCTTTCCTGGTACTGCTTTATCTGACCCCGCATGACCCTGCACGTTTACCCACACTTAGTACCACACGGTATCCGCTGTCGACCAGGTTCATATTTATTTAACACTGGCCTCCCTTCCTGGATCCACTGCTGCTTCTCCTTTCTGTTTTCTCCCCTCGACTCCCACCTTTAACTCCTTCAGTTTGGCAACTTTTTTTTTTTTTCCGGATTATTCATGTTACAACAATTTTATCTTTTTCTTTGTTTAATTTAGGAAACGACCTTTGTTATTAGACGTTACTGAAGACTATATCTGACTCATACGGATCGATCAGTCTTTCCTAAACAAAACAAAAATACTTCTGGTGGCAGCAACAATGGAAAATAAATGGCGTCCACAAGCTGAAGGAACTGTTCCTACTGTTGCTGTTATGGCATCAGGTTCATCTGTAAGTTAATCCTGTGGACTAAGTTGTAGTTGCCCTTTTCTGTGGTCCACCATAGGGAGGGACCTTAGATTTGAGCCAAGCACTTATTTCCATTGCTCTGATCTCCCCTAGCGGATCCACTGCTGCTTAGTGCCGCTGTTTCTCTTTTGATTCTTTCTCCAGCCCTTCCCTAGAGCACTTTGCTTCCTTTCTCGTCGATGAATGTGTTTCATGGTTATCCCCTCTATTTCTTAGTTGTTGACAAAAACTGTTTATCAGTGGAAATACACGTGTCCTGGTACTAATTGTTATTGCACAAATGAAAAAGATAGCAATGCCGTTAGGAGAATGGGGAGTTTCAGTTAGTGACCCTCCTACTATCAAAATGCGGAGATGACACTAAGAATTTATGACACTCTCTGCATACCCTGTAAAGTACGCACGCAAGTTCACACGCACACTTATGCTGGGATGTACACGCACAAGCAAGTACGCATCTATACACACACCACTATAAAAATACAGGCAGACAGCACAGGTAGAGCACACACATAATTCACACCAGCGACAACAACGAAAAAAAAAAAAAGCAAAAACAACAGCTACACACATCTCTAAGCCATTTCATTCAGGTGAGAAGAGATTTTTCAAACTGTAGTGGTTAGATTTAGCTGTTACCAGACCCTTCATTACTAGAGTGCTCTCCTAAGTTGCATAAAACCGTCAGCCAGCAGCAAGAAATGAACAGAAATGACACTAACCAGGTATGAAAATATTCTCAAAGAGCCTGCTGGGTAAAAATACGTATATAAAGAGAAATACAGTATAGATGGACAGACTGAGAGAGAAAGATATAATGAGACAGCAGATAAATACATTGACAGAAAGATGGACTTATTGATATGCCGATGCAGATAAGAATAGTAAATAAATAAATAAATACAGATAGATAGAGAGATTGACAGATAGATAGATATATAGATAGACAGATAGTTAAACAAATAGACAGGTGGATGATTAGACAGAGAAACAGATAAAAAGCTATGAACAGACGGTGTATGGCAGCAACACACAGTACTAAAGAGGAACTGCCAAACACGTTTATCCCTGTGCAATATAATATACACATTCTCAGATATATAGTGAGGAAGAGAGATTAGACAGACAGATACAGATAGCTTACAGGAACATAAAACACTAAAAGGAAGCCTCTAACAACACTAAAATGAAGCCTCTAAAAAGCACTAACATTTCAATGACAATTACACTCATTCAATCGTTTGGATAGATAGATACTGTAGAAAGACACTGATAGATAGACAGATAAAGACAGGTAAATAGACAGATAGATAAAGATAAAAAAAGCAAAATACCTATAAATGGGGAGATACAGAAATAGATACAAACTGATATACTAGACAAAGTATATCATAGCAACAGAAAAGGTTAAGGAGGAACGCCTACGAACAACCATTAGTTTTGAAAAAAAGTTCCTGTCAAATGATCTGTTAAGTACAGGAAAATCGCTAAATAGATGAAGATATATAGGGAGAGGGACTGATAAAAAAACCGAGTCAGATAAGCAGATACAGGGTTTGATTGATAAGACAGTCAGACGGACACAGACACGGACATAATGACAGACAGATTGACAGGTACAGATAAATATGAATGAATAGATATAAAAAGAGAAAGGATATCATAGCAAGACAGCACTGAAGAAGACCACTTAGTTACAGCGCTATCTTTGTGAATACTGCTGTTATACAGTCTCTCAGGTTCAGATATTTTTCGATGGCAAGGGATAAATAGAGATACACTAACTGTCGAACAGCTATAAATAGACAATGGATAAAGAACGAAAGGAAGCTGGATTGAAAAATGTATATAGGTATATATGGAATATATAAACAGATGTTATGAAAAGTGGAGAATAGGCAAACAAACGGGCAGACAAGCAGACAGATGAGAGACAATGGATCATAATAACACACAACACTACAGGGAAAGTGAAAATTACTCTCATGCAGTCTCTGTCTGAGCAACGGCCATGGGATCCACCTGAATCTCTAAATCCAACTAAATCTCGCAGACATAGGCGGAAATCCTATTGAGTCTCCCCAAACTAAACTTTATCAGGAAATTTACAGTCCACTGGTGGGAACAGGGAAAAAGATTTTAAAGCATCCTAGTCCCAGGACGACCACTGCGTATTTTTCATATTAATCAGGTAGTGTCATCACCGCCATCATCATTATCATCATGAGTCAGACTACTGCAGGAAAAAGGCGTCTTCCACTTTCTTCAATCGGACCTATTGGCTGTAAACCAGACCATTGCAGTGTCAGTATATCTTAGAGAACATCTTGCCATCTCGTCATGTGTCTGTCTTTTCCTCTCATTCTACCTCTGGGCTCTAATTCAGTTATCCTGGTTGTCCTTTTGGCATCTGTTCTACGGAACGAACAATGTGACCTGCCCACATCCATTGGTGCTTATTGCTTATAGTAATTGTATCCTGTACTTTCTTCTGTTCCCTTGAATAAGAAGATTTCTTTTTATTTCCCAATGTCTTATACAATATAATCCTTTTGACTTCCCTACAAGTACTTCAAAATTCACGTTCCAAGGGTTTTGTTCGACTCCCTTTCAAATAAGTTATAACAGAAAGCATACATTCATTATATCATTGTCTCGTCTTGGTATAATGACAATTGTTTATCATTTCTGTACTTACAGTAAGTCAGCAACTTTTGGGATGTGCAATGCAGTAGGCTCCAAACGTTTCATTTCTACTTCCATCTAGTTTTGCTTTGTGTAGACATACTTATTCAGGTTAAGAGAAGCTGTTCGAACAATGTCCTCGGTATCAAGGAGTTATAATTTCAGTCAGTGATATATATATATATATATATATATATATATATATATATATATATATATATATATATATATATATATATATATATATATATATATATATATATAAACTGTATTGGGTAGACACACATTACACTCGTGTGTGCACATGTTTACTAAAGTATTTTATGCTTCTGGCTGGGAATCGAAGCCGAGACTTCTAGATGAGTCAGGCACTGTTGCCACTACACCGTGGCTTGATAAAAACTCAGCATCCTGAAATCTATGACAAACCAGGTAAACCCGTTACGGGGCTAGAATTCAGGTAGCTTATTATTTTATCACGTCATGGTGTAGTGATAACAGTGCCTGACTTTCATCTAGAAGCCTAGGGTTCGACTCCGGGCCAGGAGCGTAAAAAACATTTGTACACACGCGTGTAATGCGTGTCTCTGGAACACGATATAAAGACGCTCGTTTTCTGGCTGGGATAGATTAGAACTGCTTTCACTTGCCGAGGTGCGTGGGGCTAAACAAATATCCTGATGTGTGAGAATGAAATAAATTAAGAACCGAGATTTGCCAGTCAGGTAGACTAGATGTTTCTCAACGTTTTCTGTACCGTAGCTCCAGTGCGAGTCACAGTTGCCAGTTTGCCTGCTGTTTGTGAGTGTAGTTGTTTCGTAAGTTGTGCATTAGTTTTTGTGCCCATTTTCTCTATAATGTTTTAGTAATGTGATTGCTTGTTAAATTATGTAATTTAATTAAAGTTTGTATGCTAGATAATTTACAGTGTGATGTTATGTAAGAGAACTCTGGCATGTTTTGGATGTCTCCGAATTGGTAACTGTTGTTGCTAGGGGCAGGTACAGGCCCAGCACGTCCTAGAATGCTGGGGAAACAAGGAAGGTTATATAAGAATGGGGAAGAGACTAGAGTGAGTTCAGTTGGTTTTCAGTTCAGTTTGGTTGTCGATGCAGTGTCAGTGTAGTTGGTATATTTTTGGTACTTGTGAAACATTGAAGTGTTGGCAAATAGTGAAGAGTTATTGAAGTTTGTATATCATCAGAACTTGTGAAAACAGTGAAGCGTCGTCACGCATTAAGTATTACTGCAGTTAGTAAAGTTTGTAAAGTTCCAGTTCTTGTGAGAATAGTGAAGTTGGAAAGCATTAAGTGTAATCATTTGAAAAATAGAGAGTGAACTTAAGAAGCAAGTGTTTATTTACGACGCCTGAGCTGATCCTGTGTACTGTACACCTACTGTAATGGCTGACCATAGGAAGAACAACTCACTGGGCAAAGCAATTCCTGTATTGTACTACTGCTGTTGGAGCCTGTGGCAGTGTGGAATGGGGACATAACAATATCCTCCCATAACGGATTTACCTGGTTCGTCATAGAATTCAGGTGGCTTAGCTTCTATTACACCATGGTGTAGTGGAAACAGTGCCTGACTTTCATCAAGTAGTCTCGGGTTCGATTCGCAGCCAGGAACTTAAAAAACTTATATATATATATATATATATATATATATATATATATAGACTGGGTGTTTCAAAACTCCCTCATTATTTTATATAATTTATTAAAATTGCAATTGCAATCGGCACCAAATGACAATTTGGTTGCTGAGTTTACGATTCACGAGAATTTTGGTGACATCAAACTTGGCTTCATAAGTCTACTGGAAAGTCTCTGGTACACCTCAACGTGGGCACCTCCTTTTTCAAGACAAGTGAGTCACTGTTATACGCATTCTTGGCCAACATTGGACAAATTTCGGGAGTAACAGAAGCACACACAATCCTGATCTGCTCTTTTAGTGTGGGGAGGTCTTGTGGCTTTGTGGCGTACACTTTGCTCATAATGTAGCCCCACAAAAAGAAGTTGCATGGTGCAAGATCCGGCAAGCAAGCAGACCATTTGATGGGACCATGGTGACCAATCCATCGATCTGGAAACTGCTCATTCAGAAATGAGCGAACTTCACCCGAGTAATGAGCAGGGGCACCGTCTTGCTGGAAAATGACTTCATGCATGTCAGCCACAGCTGACAGTTGGGGGATGCAGAACTCCTGAAGCATGCAAAGGTAATTGTCTCCATTGATGTTCACGGAATTTCCATCTTTTATCCCAGAAGAAGTATGGACCAATCAGCCCAGCTGAGGAGATAGCACACCAGACGACCAATTTTGGCGTGTCCCTTTCACGTTCACAGATTTCCACAGGATTTGTGAGCTCCCCAGATGCGGGTGTTGTGCCGATTGACGCAACCAGAAAGGTGGAAGAGAGCTTCATTACTGAACTACGTGTGCTCCAGGATCGATGGGTCTCTTTCGTAGTGATGCAGCAGTGTCTCACACATTACCACCAAGCAATCATAGTCTTGAGGTTCCAGCTTCTGAACCCCCTGGATCTTGTATGGATACAGCTTTGGATCACGTCACAAAATCCGTTGGATTGATGTCACGCTGATGTTCACGTGGACTTTCCTTGACTTTGAGCAAAAGTCTCACGGACAGTTTCGACCTTCTCCTCACTCCACCCACTTTGAGGTCTTCCTGATCGGGGTTTGTCCTTAACGGATCCGGTTTCCATAAACTTTTGGTGAGTGGTGACAACGGTGCATAATGCTGTCTGTCGACTGCCCGGAATCGTCGCTACACTTCAAACACAGATTGAAAAGCCTCCCGCAACACAGCAATTTTACACCTCTGCTCTAGAGTCAGCATGGTAGCAAAAGAAAACAGTGCAAAACTTCGAATGTAGACTCAAAAATAATCTCAACTACTGAGTAAGAGTTTACCACAAGATGTACGTCGTTGGTTGATTACGTGCAAAGAAAATTGAAAATCAAATTAGTCAGGGACTCTTGAATCACCCAGTACTGTATATATATATATATATATATATATATATATATATATATATATATATATATATATATATATATATATATATATATATATATATATATATATATATATAGATAGATAGATAGATAGATAAAATGCCATGGTGTAGTGGTAATAGTGCCTGACTTTCATCTAGAAGTCTCGGGGTTCGATTCCCACCCAGGAGTGTAATATATATATATATATATATATATATATATATATATATATATATATATATGGAGCCCCTCTGTGGTATAGTGGTAAAGTGTGCGTTTTCGTACACTGAAGAACGAGGGTTCACGCCCCGCCAGGGTAATAAACTTTGGGAGCATTCTTCTGGCCACGTACTGCTTGGCGGACATAAGGGGTGCTGTGGTTGAAACAATGTCGCATACTATAAAGTATGCTTGCACCCAGTCGGCTTGCGTGGGCCGATTACACTTGGTTCACAGACTACACACAATCCAAAGCCACTCCATCACTTCAGTTACACTTACAAGCACTTCTCACCCTACATACAATCTCTAACAGACAGCCTAAGCCACATGGTAGAGATACATTGGCTGCATCGTCCCCAGTTCGGTCTGGAGAGACGTTCTGGAAGTAAAGGGTATAGGCAGTCAACCTCTTCCTTAGGAAGGGTCTCGTAAGCTTAAATATAATCAATTGTTTGGAGGTAGCAGAATGATAAGGATAACCTCTTTGGGCTGCATGGACTGAAGAAGTGTCAAGCGAATGGATGAAATAAATTGTTGGCTCCACCTCCACTGCTTCACTTATTTTATCCTCCCCAAGATGACAGGTAAGGAAACTAGTGTGACACGTATTTACCTATCGCTGCAAAAAGTATACGATCCTAAAGCAAACGATGGACCAGCAGACACAACACGTTCAATCAATCCAATAAATATATGCAGCTTGTTTCGTCTTTACATTTTGAAACACTTGCCGAAGCGGTTATAAAATAATATTCTCCAATAACTTCTCATAAATATGTATACCTGCTGCTCTTATCAAGACAGCATAAGGACAGAACATGATTGAATATATGAAATACACTGTACATTCTGAAATACTTGCCTCAGGGGGAACAAAAATACAAGAATTATCAACATATTTCAAAGCCATCAGCAATACGACCGACAACAGCATACTTTGTCTGACTGTGTGTATACTTCATGTGATATAAATCTATATTATAACGATCCGATATCTGTATGTTCCTTACCATAGCACAGCAAAAACGGTGCAACGTAGGATAATTTTTGTTTGAGCGAGATATAGCTAAAATGCTCCATCTTAAAGAAAAACAATTTCCAGTTCAGTAAGGCCAGCAGTTCCCAAGCTATGATTCATTTCTGACATTTTGATTCAAATATAGTATTTGCTTTTAGTGGAGGTGATGGATTTGTTCTTGGTCTGGCATTGAAATTATCAGCATGACAGAAGAGAGAAGAGTGATGTGTTTCCTGTATGATCACTCTCTCGCCTCTCCTTCCTCCATCCTTATACTTCTTAAATGTTATACCATAATACTAAAGTATAAGTTAGTTTAATAGCAAACACTATAATCCTGCCTCCCTCCCTCTCTCTCTCTCTCTCTCTCTCTCTCTCTCTCTCTCTGTTCTCAGCGGGTGTCCCACCAGGAAAAAAATAAGTGAAAATTGCTCGCTCCTTCTCGCTCACGGTATGTGTAATTCAAATTTATTTTACCTTTTGACTGAAAATTGAAATTGACTTGATAACCAGCAGAAGCCGCCGAAGGCAGCCTTTAAGCTAATTGTACAAAACGAAAAGGCAGCACTCGACCACGAGGGAATAACAAACACGCAAACCTACAGCCAAACATAATAAACAACCAGAAACACTTAAACATTCGCAAAAACACGATGTTAGGGCATACATATACCTAAACAAAGCACACACACACACACACACACACACACACACACACACACACACACACACACACACACACACACATTAAATAAGACTAACAACATTCACAAGGGAATGGAAGATGGTCTCCACAGAACTTCAGTACGCTGAGATATGGAAAGGACAAGACCTTTGTGAATTACCATGATTTTTAGTGATCAAACATGAACATAGGATATCAAAATATGTCTGTATAGTTTGATATTGGCCCTCGTCCCAATATATTATCAATAGGCGTAAAAAAAAAAAAAAATGGTGGTACTTGCCTAAGGAACCATCGTACCAACTATGAGGTGAATTGGTAAAGAAATGAAAGAAGAACACTGAAGTGAAAAGTGTTTGCAAGCAAGAAAGAAGAAAGAATCTGAGCAATACAGTATAGGTATTATATAACTGTTAATAACAGTTCCTGAGAGCAGTGTTTATAGTTACTGTAGGTGCTTAATGACAATGACATTGGCGGTGATATGTGCTCTCTGAGCGCTCTCTAGTTTACCTCCGCCTGGAGGTATATGTTTTTGCCTGTGTTGGTTGGTTTGTCAGTTTGTCTGTCTGTTTGCAGGATGACTCAAAAAGTTTTGAACGGAATTTGCGGATTTTTTTTTTTTTTTTTTATGGGGTAGGGTATGGCCCAATAAACAATCGATTGGATTGGGTTGTGACCTGGAATTTTTTGTTTGTTTGTTCACACCAGATCTCCAAACGTTCTCAATGATTTTCAGTGGAATTTTTGGTGTAGGTTGGGCCATGGTCAAGAAAGAACTGATTAACTTTGGAAGAGGATCCGGCCTCGGTTGTAGATCCGGATCCTACCGCACAGTATCTCCAAAAACTCCCAATGAATTTCAACGAAATTTTGTGGAGGGGTGGACCGTTGGCCAAGAAAGAATTCTTAAAATTTGAGGGACGATCAGAGAACGGATTCGGCATTGGCGGAGGTTTGCGCTTTCTGAATGCCCTTCAAGTTCTCAGTTTTTTCCCTGTCACTGGGGTTCATGCACCTCATATCTTAACCCATAGCCCCCTCTCACTCTTATCATTCCATTTCCCTCTATCTTTTTCTCCTTCGTTCTCGCATCTTCCCATTTTTATCCCATCTCTTGCCCCCTTTCTCTCGACTTCCTTCTCCCGTCTTAATACCCTCTCATCAACCCCTTAATTCCCTTCTCACTTTCATATCCTCCCTTTCACCCTCCTCCTCCTACCTTCTTCTCTTCCTCCCTCCTCTTTCTGTATATTCCTACATTCGATTTCTAATCATTTTCCATTGTCATCACACAGTACTGTCCTGTATTTTCCCATATGTTCTCAATCTTTTTCTCACTTACCCCCTAGGGCCAATCCCCTCCTCCTTATATCTGCCCCCTCACAGCTCGCTTCAGCCTCCCTTCCCTCATATTCCCCCCCCCCTCTTTTCTTCTTCAGCTTCCTTCCACATTAGTCTCTATTCTCTCTTCATACCTTTCCTCTTTCCATTCATTCTTGCTCATTTCCTCTCACCGCTCCCTAGGCCCTGGCTCTTCCTCTCCCTAATTCTTATATAATTTTCCTCTGTTCACCCCACATCCTCTCATCTCTTTCTTGGCGCTCTTTTTTGCCTTTATTCTTTCATCTTCGCTTCCCTTCCACTTCACCCACATAAGTCTTCTGAAAACCTACAAATATCCTTTACTTATAGGTTGTTCTATTCTTTCCTCTCATCCATCCCATTTCTCTCTTCATCCTTCTTACCTATCTTCTTTTCCGTCCACCCCTCATCCATCTTCCCTTCTCCAGGGACACCACAGCCTCATTCATAAACATCTCTTCCCCTCTCCTCATACCTCCTTTACTTTTGTCATTCTTCTCCCTTCCATCTCCTCACCCTTATTCTCTTACTTTCATTTCTCCACCTTGCCCTCTACTCCTCTTTCGATGTATCTTTCTTAACTCTACGACCCCCCCCCTCTATCCTCTCTCTCTCTCTCTCTCTCTCTCTCTCTCTCTCTCTCTCTCTCTCTCTCTCTCTCTCTCTCTCTCTCTCTCTCTCTCTCTCTCACAGTATCTGTCCGCCTCATTCATCGTCTTCGTTCTCCCTCGAACAATTTCCTTCCTACTTCCCTTACCTCTCAATCATGTATCTTCCCTCTCTCATCTTCTCTCCTCTCCTTCCTACCTGTTTTCCTTATATGAATTTTTTCTTTCTTCCCACATTCTGTCTCATTCATATGGTTCTCCCTCTTTTTCTTCCTCCCTTCTTTCCTCCTTTTACTTCCTCCTTCACTGCCTGTCTCTCTTCTTTCCCCTTCCTAGCTTCCTCTTCCTGTCCCACTCATTCCTTGCTGCCTCTTCTTTCTTCTCATCTTCCCTGTATCATTCCTCCTCCTCACCCATTCATTTTCTCCTTTCCTTCTTCTCTTCTTTCTCCTCCTCCTTCTCCTCCTCACTTCCTCACCCTCCCCTCCTCTCTTTTTTCATGCACTTCCATTCTTCCTCCCCATTTCTTCCTCCCTTTTCTTCTTCCTTCATACCTTCCTCACTTCTTCCCTTTCTTCAGCCTTCATCTTGCACACTCATCCCTCCTACCTCTCCCCCTCTACTGCACATCTCTCTCCATTCATCCGTCTTTCAGACGCATTTTTCCTTCCGTTCTCCCCTTTCACTGCGTCTCTCTCGTGTTCCACTCTTCTTCCCCCTTGTCCCTCCCACTCGTCCTCTCCCTTGCTCCCCCCTCTCTCTCCTTCTCGTGGTCTCTTCCTTGTCCCTTCTCTTTTCTCGTCCTCTCCCCTCTATCTTCCTCTCCCCCTTGCTTTCTCAGTCTTTCTCCTCTTTTCTTTAACATGACCTTCTCATTACCCTCCCCCCAAATTTTAGAAACCCATCATAATCATATCTGGCAATTATATAAGTCTTATTTTTCACTGTTTTACCAACACTTCAGTTCAGGTATAATTTTTTTTTTTTCCTGGGGGTAACTAACATATTGCTTCTGAGTGCTCTGTCTGCTATCATATTATCGCCATATGGATATAAATGTATTAATATGAGGGATCGTCGTCATCTTCGTCAACAACGTTATTATAATTATCATCTGATCAACATCATCATCGCCATAATCGTCATCGCAAATTATCAATATCAAATCCCTGTTTCGCATACTGTTTATGAAATGGGTAGAATCCAGAATTTAAAAACCGAATATATATATATATATATATATATATATATATATATATATATATATATATATATATATATATATAAAGTAGAATACCAGCGAAATATGCCACAACTCCTTTATAGTTATGGTATCTGTTTACGTGTTGGTTAGCACATCCAGATCCCAATTGGGAAAACCTGAGTTTAATTTCTCTGCTCGCCGGAGTGGTCGACTTAATTTGTTTCTCTCTTGTGCTTGTTTATCCAGCAGTACAGCTGAGGATCCGGTTGCAACACCAACTGTTAGGGAATTATTATGGCTGTTAAACTTTTCTGCCTGAATAACCGACCCCCGTGCAGTCGACGGACATTAATAAAAACTTTCTACATTTTCACAACCAAGCAGCCAAATAATTTGTCTCCTTTACTGGAAAGCTAAACATGAAAACGGAAAGGAAAGATTAATGTTTGTATAGTAGTTGCAATAATAGTAGCAATAGTATTTATAGCTGCAGGTTGATCATAATGTGAACGCTGTGGACTGCAAGTTGAAATTGCCCCATTCCTGCATATTTTTATCTTCCTTTGGGGGCTAAGGCAAGGAGATAAAGGACGCTTGTATAACAAGAAGAAACATTTGAAGACTGGAACATCTGCGTTATGCAACTAGTATGGAGGCCCGGCCACATAGTTATTATACATTTGTAATAATGGAACATGGTAACGAGAAAAAAAAAAGTTGGAAGATGATCGTGTAGACGTGATATACCGAAGCACCTTAGCAGCTTCTGATTTACTGTTTATAGTTGAACGTCACCATGGTTGAAAGTGATGAACAACGTGCTCGGACACAACTGGTGCCCACTAATGAACGGAATACAAGGGAAAGTAAACAGCAACAGACCTAATGGTCCTTTATGGGATATTTCCTGCAAAGAAGAGACTGTGATTATCATATCTAATACTATGAGCTGAAGATAAGGGTACCAATGGAAGAAGGTTTCTCTCCGCTCTCCCCAAACCATTCAGTTGAAACCGGCAGGAAAACGTAAGAACAACTACAACGCAACATTAAGGACTGCCATGGGACCATGATACTACAGAGTATATTATATTATATATATATATATATATATATATATCATCAGCCGTTTGAGTATCCACTTCAGGACCGGCCTTCCCGACCGAAGTCGGGACGATACAGCCAAATATTTCTACCAAGTGGATTAGGCGGTCTGGTAGAGATTGTATGTAGGGTGAGAAGTGCTTGTAAGTGTAATTGTAATGTTGGAGTGGTTTTGGATGTGCGTGTAGTCTGTGAACCAAGTATGATCGGCCCGCACAAGCCGACTTGGTGCAAGCATACTTTATAGTAAGCGACACTGGTACAACCATAGCACCCCTTGTGTCCGCCAATGCAGTAAGTGGCCGGGTGAACACTCCCAAAGTTTATTATCCTGGCGGGGCGCGAACCCTGGTTCACCCGTGTACGAAACGCACACTCTATCACTGTACCACAGAGGCTCCATATATATATATATATATATATATATATATATATATATATATATATATATATGTGTGTGTGTGTGTGTGTGTGTGTGTGTGTGTGTGTGTGTGTGTGTGTGTTTTACGATAACGTAATCTGTCAGGGAAAATCGTGTGTTGGGGGCTGAAGACTGAACATATAATCCTTCCCTGTGTCCTTGACCTTTGACCTATTGCGCCCAAATTGAATTACTTAATTCTTTCCTGACTATTAACCCACTCACCAAGTTTGGTTCAAACTGGATTAAGACGTTTAAGCTGACCATATCCAACGACTTTGACCTATTACTCTGAAAATAGATTAATTACATCCTAGGGTAACCTTGAACTCATTTATCAAGTTTTATTAATATCGAATTAAACTTTTAAAGGGCTCAACTCCTGCCCTTGCTCTTCGATCTTTCCATGCAACAGTTGGTTCGGGAAATTGAATCACTTGTTTTTCTGTTTCTCAACTCTTTGGACAAGTTTAAGTAAAACTGGGTCAAAACTGAGTTTATTTGGCCCTTTGCATAATAACCTTTTTCGCCCCCAAATTAATCGCCTGTTCTTCTGATGGTCCTCAATAACTAGGACAAATTGGCTGCAGTTCGACCCAATAGCTTTCCATGATCGTGCTAACAGAGAGAAAAAGAGACAGAACGAGAAACAAGCTGGGCCAGACATACAACCCCCTAGCGTCTCTGCACATGGGGTGCAACCAGTCAACACAGCAGCTTGGTTTTATCGGTACCACCCCTTGCAGTTCGGGTTTCCCTCTAAAGCACCAACCCTTCTGTGTACAGTATAACGTCATCATAACTTCTCTTTCTTTGGGATGTTGGTGTCTTTGTGCGGGAAGAAAATAATGTTTGTTTTTGTTGGAGTATGACTCAAAGTTTTTACAACGCGGCCAATGACTTGTTGTATAAAGTCGTTTCTCCGTCCGTCTGCTGACCGCGGACTCTTTCATAGTTCAAGACAAGAGAGTTCACGGGAGTTTTTGTGGTCAAATCGGGCAGCTGGAATAACTACCGTGGAATGCTTCATACCTTGCTCACTTCACTTCGATGACGTCAATTTACATCTTTTTCCTGCCACATCTTGATTTCATAGGAGAACCTCAGGTTAGTAAAGGAGTAAATGGGGGTAATATATTGCAATCATGCTGGAAAAGTATATTCAAGCAAAATACAATAATATCGTTAGATGCCAAGAAAAGATTTCAGAGACGGTTATGTGCTGAAAAGTTTTGGACAAAGAAATAACACATTCAGTCGAATTATATAATATATAATTCGACTTAATGTGTTATTTCTCATAAAATGAGATCAATAAATGGTCATGGAAGTCTGTTTTTATCTGTTTCCTCCCTGACAGCATGACTTTTATTCAGGTGCAGTTTTGTGGCGGAACTTAGCAGCTGAGTTTCCTATAAATTTTCCCACTTTATTATAACGCTCTTTGTATAGTTTATTTTTTCCTCCTCAAAACAGTTTTAGTTAGGGAAGAGGTCCCTGTTAATGCAGAGGTAACTGAAGGTTGTATCTAACCCCTTCCAGTGGGATAAGTTTCTCCTGATATGAACAAAATCGTCTGGGTATAGCACGAATAAAATAACATAGAAGTCTTCGTGCTCGAAGAGATATGTCAAACAATTTATATACCACTGAAGACTCGGAATGTACAGGGTGATCAACAATTGCTCACTCTTATTAATTCTCGTGCTGTGTGAATGTCATGGTGAATTATTTGTGTGTTAAAATGATGCAAACAAGGAAAAGCTACCTATGTTGTTCCTGTAGTTGTTAATGGTGATGCTGTGGCACCAGGCTCATCTGAATGTGAATACGGTGGACGGAAGGTTGAGGATGCCTTTCTCCTGCAGAGCATCCTCCTCCTTACAGGGGATAGGGAGACAGCTGAAGGACTTTGTACGTCTAGGCAGTGGTTATATCGATGCTACCACGCGAAGGCATCGGTCTTCAGCAGCGTCATATTTAACATGTAGCAAGGGGTAGTAATATACTGTAAGGACCACTTTGTGTATGGCCTCGAGAATAAGAATGATGGCCCTTGTGGACTGGCCTGCTGATGGCCTTTTAATCAGGAACTTTTTCTCCCTGTAATATGTTTTTCCTTTTCCTGTTTCAGGATGATGATGATGATGATGATTTTTTGCAGTTACATATAGCAACTGATTACTGTAGAATTTTTCGCTTTTTTTCATTTATACTACGATGGCATTTTTCTCTACAGTAGATTAGTCTTGGTACCTCCTATTTTTTTTTCATGTTAGGAGACCCCTCTTTCATAGTAAATATAACATTAATAAAATAACAACGACATCATCGTGAGGATATTTAACCCATTCAGACGATTTTACTCAGTATACTTTTAGAAGTAGAAGGGTCAGATGCTGTCATTACCAATTTGCTAATAAAAAAAAAAAAGTTTCTCAGAAGTTAAATAACGTCGTCTGGAGGTAACATGAATAAGCAGATTTACAGAATTATGATTTGAATACGAGTAGGTTAATACTAAGAAACTATTAGTACACAGAGACAATGCCAGTGTATACAGTTAAAAATTTTTAGTTTTTTCTTGTGTGTGTGTGTGTGTGTGTGTGTGTGTGTGTGTGTAGAGAAACTCGTTGGTATCATGACTTTAAATTCATGTGTTATTTGTGGTGGACCTTAATCAACATTGTAACCTCGTCATTTTATTGTCCCACTTCCATTGTTATTCTGCAGTTTAGTCTTAATACCTCATTACAGTTTTATTTAACTTGACATTTCACATACGGAATTTGTGGCGAAACCTTACAATTCCGTGTCACATAATTTTTTTTCACATTGCATTTCAGTTTACTGGACGCATTTAGCCCTTACCTGTAATGACTTTTTTTTTTTAATCCTAACTCCAAGCGGTTTTATGCAGTTTGGGAGAGCACTCAGGCAGTGAAAATAATGAAGTAGACGGAACTCTCCATGATCAAAAGTTTTCTACTAACCTGGGCCTGGATTCAACATATGATCAGTTGCATGCCGGAATTATTTATTCATTTATTTGTTTATTTTTTTAGGTAAGACCAGTCAATTGTAAAGTTTTCTAGAGTGTCTTATTCCTGCTGAAAAATATTAGTTACAAAAAGATCCTAAATTATTTGGTTTGCAGGAAGGAAAATGAAAGTCAATGCCAAGCCTTCAGGTCTCGTTTTCCCTGTATGAACAAATATAAGTTGCGACAGGGAATAGATCGTAAGCATGCTCTAGAAGACTCCCCTTCCCGAACTCGTTGATGATTTAGCATTTCGTTCACGGCATCTTCTGTGCTGAAACTCATTTCGTAAGGTAGAAATATTTGCTCCTCAACCACGTCACAAACTCTTTGCCTATTAATCTATCGATAGTCAAGCTCCTTGATCCAGGAGGCGGTGGTTGCAAATATAACGCCTCCATGTGGTTCTATGCCTAGGCTACCCTTCCTTGAACTCAAACCACCTTCTTCCATATACCTTACCACCCCATCCCTTCACGTCATCCTAGGTGTCACCCTCCCACTCTTCACTGAAGCCTCACTTGTATGCATTCTCCCAGTCAGTGTCTTTCCTACGATAACTTATTCATATTTATTCTTGCCACCACCAGCGACTTCTATCAGATTAGTAGAGACTATGCAAACTGGAGAGGCCGTAAAGATGAATAGGTCCATCCGACTAACTATCACATGGTCTCAACAACTCTTACATATTATTCCAGCTAATGCCAGACTATAACATACAGAGGAGAGTCATAAGAGCCTGAGTGTGTAAATACTGTTGTGTCTCATGTTCATTTCAGTTCTACCATTTTATTCACCAAACAATCATTCTATCTAGTTAAAGGAAAGAGTAGAAGCCTGAGAGTATCACTGATATTGAGGATGGCGTAAGGTTGATGATTATGGTTATGATGGCAGTATTGATGGTGATGGAAACTGTGAAGGACGTAGTGATGATGATGATGATGATGAAAATTGAGTGATAGTAAAGTTTCTAACGGAAAGGATGGTGATGATGGTGGTAATGATGATGATGGTGGTGATGGTGAATAGTCCTCCGACTCCTTTCCCTCCCTCTAACCCTCACACTCTTCTCTTTCCACCAAGTCCTGTCTCTCTTTTCCTTTCGTACTCCATTTCACACCCTCTCTCCATTTTATCTCTCCCTTCCTTTTCATCTTCTCCTTCCATCAAAACTCTTCCTTCTTCTCCCCTTCCCTCAAATCCTTTCCATAACCCTCCTCCCCTCATACCACCAACCCCTCTACACCCGCAAAACTCGCACGTAGCTGCAAGAGAAATAATAGTTGATTATAAAGTTGAAATTGAAAGTCTGAAATCCAGGTCCAGACAGTGAATTCATACTCCCTCGCCAGACTCTCTAATCAACGACCACAAACTTATTATCCAGCCAGGACAGTTTGGGGGATGGGGTGGAGGTGGGTAGAGTGATGTCGGGTAGTAGTAGTAGTAGTAGTTTGTGTGTGTGTGTGTGTGTGTGTGTGTGTGTGTGTGTTGGAGTGGATTTGTATGGTTAGGCGAAGCGTAGTGTACTGAAATATGAAGCGTGGTGAGATGTGGTGCTATGTGTTGTGAATTGATGTGAGAAAGTATAATACAGGATGGTGTACTGTTGTGCGGTGTGATGTGTTGGGTTGTAGTGTGGTAGGTTAATCAGTGTGTGTGTGTGTGTGTTTCCTGGAAGACAGTGTCCCATGAATTTGTAAAGGCGCTCGTGTTTGTAATATGTGCCACTATCGGAAAGAGGTGTGACTGAATATATGGCCAATATAAGAGAGAGAGAGAGAGAGAGAGAGATCCGTAAATTCACTTACGTTTATCAACAATTCTTGCCTCAGGCGTCAGACCTCTCATAATTTGGATAACACTGGCAGGAAAGAGCAAGAAAAAGGCAGAAACAAGTCATACTGATTCAGACACACACTGAACTGGTGGTTGTCTTTTTTTACTTCTTTCCTACTGTCTCTTGATGATTTTGTTTAGCTTAAGATAGGGTCATTGAACTGGAAGGGTTAGGTACAGCCTTGACAAACCACGGCAGTAGAACAGGTCTTTTTCATTCTGAATAACAGCAAGAATGAAATAATACTAGAAGTTTCATGCGGCTTGGAGACAGTCACATAAATGTAAGGAAATGATACAGCATCTGTATGCCCATTTAAACGGGAGACACGTTTTAAATTGTTCTTACTATATAACAACGATTTTATTTAGGTTGTGGGGAACTTTCCATACAGACTTCTTTATTTAGGTTATGAAGGACTCTCCATACAACCTTCTTTTTTTAGGTTATGAGCGACTTTCCGTTCAACCCTCTCTACCTCCAACACAAAAAGAGGTCTCCTACCTTCTGTAGAAGATCGCCTGGAGGCAACTAAGGTATGAAAATTAAACGCTGAGAACTCGGACCACGTCACTCAGTATGTCTCCGCCATGTCTTGTGCAGGGACTCGTCATACAACCTCCATGACCTTGCTGACCCAATCAATTCATTGTCCCTTCATACTGTATAACACACAAATGTTTGGTCGAAATCAGTCGAGAGGTTGAGGAGATTGCGACCATAAGAATAAACTAATTCGACCCTAAATGACCCTGACCTTTAGCGCCATGACATAGCTGACCAAATCAGTTCATTAGTCCTCATACTGCATCACTGCAAAAAGTTTGGTGGAGAGCCGACAATGAGTTCAGGAGATATCGAGCCCACAATAGCGTTATGGACGCACGGACTCACGCAGGCACGGAAAGATAGAATAATCATTTAAAGCCTCCTCCACCATATGTAGGCGGAGGCATAATAAGTCACAGGAGTATGGTATTAAAGGAGAGATACAAATTTTCTCTTATTTGTCCGCTGACGACAATCAAGCATTTATTATATATTTAAAATAATATCAATAATAATACTGTACATGATATCTCACTTATTGTAAAACCACACTTTAATTACGGGGTCAGATTCATATGACTATGATTACTCAAAAATTACAGTTTTCATGGAGTACTTCTGTACAATTTATTCTGAAAAAGAAACCACAGTTGAATTAAAGGGGTGGGGGGAAATCTAATTCCTGGACCCGTCTCTGGATCTTCCATTCCACATACAGGCATAACAAGTCAATTAGTTTTCACCTGACGAAACTGAATCACTCGCACAACTTTAATTGACTGCATGATATTCGGAGAGGCATAGATATGGGATAGGAATGAGTTTCCTTGGTTACTAAGCAAATCGTTAACCTGTCTGACTAAAGCTGGCCATAAACTGAGTCAAATGAGGTCAGCGATCTTCGTCAGGTCTGAACAAATACAACATACCCGAATGAACCCTCCTGTTTGACTACATACAGGTATGTCCATAAGCATTGGTGAGAGAGGTTGCAAAACACTGTAAGAACAATGATGGTCAAACAACCAAAATGCTCAGAAATTCCCCCAGTGTGGAACACGTACCTTACAGATCTTGGCTCCTGTCCATACCATAGTGCCTCTCATCTATATTCCGTTGACGATGTCCTTAGTGTGGATTCCTGTGGAAGTTTTTCGTCGAGACCGAGGCTTTCATGTGTATGTGTGAGAAGGAGTGAAGCTGTATGTGTGGGGGCGCATAAATATTCGTGTGTGTGTGTGTGTGTGTGTGTGTGTGTGTGTGTGTGTGTGTGTGTGTGTGTGAGAGAGAGAGAGAGAGAGAGAGAGAGAGAGAGAGAGAGAGAGAGAGAGAGAGAGAGGCGGGTGGAGGGGGCATCCATAAAAGCCGCATGGGTTAATAAATAACTCTTGCCCCAAGCCTCAAGCCTATCAGACCTCTCATTATCTGCCTTAGTTAAGCGGAGTTAACCACTTCGCTACGGTGGCGTCTTTTACCTTCAGTATTTGTTTCTCTCTACCTCCAGACGATACAAGTGCTCTTGGGTCCTTCGGGCCCCTCGCACTTGCTCCTGCAGAGGGCTCTCGCATTTATATGCTGTTCTAGTGTAACGTTGTCACTTGTGTTGTTTTTTTGCAGCTAACCAATTGATCATGTTATTTGCAGCTTCGGGAATGGAACCCAAGTTGTCTGAACGCAAGTCCGAAGTACACACACAGACACAAGGCTACTGCTACAGGTTATTTTAGTTTTACCTCTGGGCAAAATATTCTACGGAGATCCTATGCCGGGCTCCGGGAGCCTCGTTTTTTGGTCAAAATGTGATCGCTCATTAAATATAGTAAAAGTTTTTCAGTCGTGATGGGGCCAATTTTTTTTTACATCAGCGATTTTTTTTGCGATTTTTGTGCCAATTTTGGTGCGATTTGAATGTGTAGTTTCGGCTGCCCGAAATACACACACACGGCTAGTGCTATAGTATATTAGATCGTTCAGCATAGAAGAACCTTTTGCTATTGCAGACAGCTTATACATAGTCTCTGTTAAATCGTTTCTATATTCGCTCATTCATATGTTACACAAAATCATCTGTAGGAAATACGAATCAGATATCAACGATGTTACGGTATGCAGCGGGCAAACCTCTACATAATTACAGTATATTCTTTCCGCAGCTCTAGTTTTTCACATTAACTTGGCTTAGATTTTCGTTTTTTGGCAGCTCAGTTCATAAAGCTTAGTGGCTGAAAGATGTTGCTGTGGCTATATACCTTAACCATAACTTTCGTGCGTGACTGGCATATTTTAGTGTTAATATATTGGCATAGACCAGCACTGAAATTGAAGATATTGCAATTATAGACCAAGTGTAGATAAAAAGAGTATACATATGAGGATTTAACCACTTCGCTGCAATAGTCATTTAATATTTCTCTTTTACATTCCAGATGATAATATTCAGCATAAAAATAATTGCATTTTAAAATTGTGGTGTTACTCATGGAACCTTTATAACTTATTTGTATTCACATGTTTCCTCGTTAAATAAAATTGTCTTGTGGCAGCAAATGTAAGAAATCACTGACGGTATTCCATCCAAAGGACTAGTCCCACAAACATTATATTCCTTCTGACACAAAGCATTTTATTCAACGTAGGAAGGACATAGAATATTTTTTTGTCATATATAGCTTTTCACTTACGAAGATTTTTTATATATTAATATCCATCCAGCCATCATCCACCCATTTACTTCCACATCAGCTGCTGAGAAGCCTTGAACTAGGGTACTTACATCCGACGCTCACCTAAGTGGCATTATGTAAGCACTAAGCTCATTATCCTTCAGATATAATACCTCAGAGGCCATGCCTCGTTCCAGCGCCTGAACACACAAGACCACCAGGCGAATGTTTGGTTACATGGTTACCACCCAGCAGAGTACATGATTTCTTTCGTTAGAGGAAAACAAGTGTCTTGTCACTCAGTGTAGAGTCATCTGTATGTAGAACTTCAGCTAATCATAAATATGCCTGGGGCAAACTTCGACACTTTGTCTTTCTTTGTAGTTTTTGCAACCTTCAGACCGTTATCCTCATTTCAGTGGAGACTCATGGAACTGGAAGAGCTGGGCATGGCATTGATAGAAAAGTAACCAATACAGCAGTGATAAGTCACACAACGTAATGGCTATAAGGGGCGAGGGAAAAAAAAAAAAGGAAATTTCCTTCAAAGTTCAGCAGTTTTATTTCACCCTTCTTGTGTTACATGATTTAGCATACAAAGTCCTTCAGGAACTGCAGGTAGGCTTGGAAACCTTCTAAAGTGAAATTTTACCTTTTACCTCAACCGACAGGTTGGCTATGACGCCAGGCCAAAAACGACCCTTCATTTCTCAATGCTGGATGTAGGGGCATGTTTGTGTGCCTGTGCACGCATTTGCATGCCCATAAAACTCCCACCACAGCCAGGTCTCAAATCCAAGCTGGTGGTAAAGGTGAAATAGTACCACACAGTTGAAGTCGTTCTCTTACACTTCAGGTCCATAAAGTGCCTATTATTCTAAAACATGAGGTGGAAAAAATGGGAAAATAATGTTGTTCATTAAAAACCTTTTATCTTAGGGTGCTACTTTGGTTTTCCCAGTCGCACATCCTCTTTTATCATGTACGAAATGAAATTCAATAAAAGAAGTAATGATAAATGAATTCACAGATACAAGGTGATCTTAAACATGTCCATCTATCTAAACATTTTTTTAATTCCTCCTAGCACCTTTCCTACTTCATTCATTCTGGATTTCACTTCTGCATCTATTCTTCTATCCACAGCAACATGTGACCCTAAATACTTAAAATACTCTACCTCCATTCAAAACTATATTCCTCCTCCTACCATTACGAACCTCGAAAACTTCATCACTTTTCTCTTATTCTCATTTACTTTCAATTTCCTCCTTTCACACACCCTTCCGAACTCCTCCATCAACTGTCTCAATCTCTCCTCTGAATCAGCCACCAGTGCAGTATCATCCACAAACAGCAGCTGATTCAGATTCCACTCTCTACTGTCAGCATTCAGCAGACACAAAGCTCCACCTAACACTCTCGCATTCACCTCCCTTCCAACATCATCCATATAAATATTAAAAACCCAAGGCTTCATCACACATCCCTGCCGCGGCCCCATTCTCACGGGAAACCAATCACTCACAGTATTTCCTACTCTCACACACACTGCCATTTATAAAAGCACTTTTCACTCCTTTTAACAACCTAGCATCAAGTCCATACAATCTTAAAACAGTCCACAAAGCCTCCCTATCAATTCTTTCGTACATTTTCTCTAAATCCATGAACGCCCAAAATACATCCTTACCTTATGCTAAATACTTTTCACACACTTGTCTCACAGCAAACACCTGATCCACGCATCCCCTTCCTCTCCTAAAGCCACACTGCTCATCACCAATCACTCCCTCTGTACCCTCTCTAACCCTCTTAATAAACACTCTGCCATACACCTTACCTACCCTGAAAGGTAGTACATTCATACTTATCACCCTTATCTTTATACCGGAACCACACAAGCACTTGCTCAGTCAATTGGCGCCATACCTCTCACAGAACACACATTCAACAATCTTGCTAACCACTCAAGAATAGTCGCTCCACGACCTGTCAGGCATTGCACACCACACATATCCATACCTGCAGCTTTCCCCTGTTTTCATCTCCTTTATTGCCTTCTGCACTTCCTCCATCATGGTCAAAGAATCATTCAACTCTCCCAAGACATATACGGTACTCGTATTCCTTGCACTCTGGATCTGCCACAGTCTCAGCCTCCCTTCTCTCCTTTACATTTAACAGTCTTTCAAAGTACTCTGCCCATCTCTTCTTTACTGCAGCCATCTCAGTTAACATCCTTCCATCCTCTGCTTTCACTCAGTCTTCCTTCCCAGACACTCCCTTTTGCACTCTTTTCACCTCCTTCCAAAATATTTTCTTATTCTGTTGAAATTCCTCAGTCAATCACCTACCCCACCTCTCATCTGCTGCCACTTTAGCATCAAGTACAGCCCTTCTCACCCTATTCCTCTTTCACTTATACCACTCATATGACACCTCATCCTTCCTCTGCAGCCACACTTCATATGCACATCTTTTCTCAGCCAGTCATACTTACTTCCTCGCACCACAATTCATTTCCCTTTCTTACACCACCACTCACTCGCCTCACACCACACACCTCTTCCGCATGCCCCACCACAGCACTCTTAAACAACTGCCATTCCTCCTCCACACTGCCATTCTCTTGATCCTTCACTGCATTCCACTCATAGTCATACTTACTTCCTCGCACCACCATTCACTTCCCTTTCTTACACCACCACTCACTCGTCTGACACCACACACCTCTTCTGCATGCCCCACCACAGCACTCTTAAACAACTGCCATTTCTCCTCCACACTGTCATTCTCGTGATCCTTCACTGCATTCTACTAATCTTTCAATTTCTCCTGATACACTGTCATTTTCTCTCTTTATCCAACTCACTCACTTTCAAAACCTCCCTGCCACACCTAATTCTCCGAGCTCCCACCCATCTCTTAGCTACTCTCAACTTTCCCTCCACCAGGTAGTGGTCAGACCTACCTCCACCGTCCCCTCGCAAAACTCTCACATCTTAAACATATGACAGTTTTAAGGTATTGTTTGTAAACGTTCTAAGTGGAGTGAGGTGTTGTGTAGTTTTCGATTAAACATATCCTTTCTGCTCTTCTTTTATTTTTTCTATAATTTATAATGGAGATATTATTTGTTCTGAAGTTAATTGTTAAACTATCATGCCATGGCTATGCATATATATAGGGTGAGGGTAAATGACTGGTCCTGTCAACCCCAGGGAGTAAACGGGAAAAAAAAAAAAAGAAGAAGGTTCAGAACCCATGTATTAGAGTGAACATAAAAACGGAGAAAAGGGTCAGGTAAACACCGACGTACATACGTCAAATGCAAAGTTGAATAAAGAAAGAAAATTAGAAGGGCGGAAAAGGAAGAAGGAAAGGAAACAAAGAGAGACAGAGGAAAAGGACGGGAAAAAGTAAGATGACAATGAATGAGACAGAGAGAAAGAGAAGACGCAAGGAAAAAGAGAGGAAATGGAGAAATAGAGGAAAAGGCAGAAGATGGTAAAGTGGAAAGGGATGAAGAGAGAAAAGAGGAAGAGGAGTAGAAAGAAATGGAAAGTGTAAGGAATATGACATGGAGACAGAGGAAAAAAAATGAGAAACAGGAGGGAGAAAAAAAAAATCCGAGGGACAGACAGAGGAAAAAAAAAGTTGGAGAATAAAAAAGGAAGTAAACTAGATCACAAGTGGGGAAAATACAGTACACAAGGAAAGAAGAGAAGGGAAAGCAAAGGACGAAAAGAAGAAGAACAACAACAGAAGAGAGGAGAGGAAAGTGAGTAGCAAAAGAGAGGAGCTAGAAGAGACGGGTGTCGATTTTGAAAGCACCACCCTCCCCTCAAAAAATAGAGGAGAAAATAATAGGAACGGGGAAGAGGAAAGAGAACATCGGAGGAGGTGTAAGGAGTAAACAAGAAATAAAAGAACAAAAAGTGGAAGAAAGGACTAAGGAAGTAAAACAGAAGAAGAGAAGATGGAAGTAGAAATCGGTGAGGGAAATGAAGAGTCTATACATAGGGAAAAACTAGGGTAGCATGCATAAAGCTGTAAAAGTGTGGAATAGCACGTAAGGCGTGTTCGTCCACATGTTAGAATATTAGAGAGGCGTTAGAGGAATATTAGAGAGGTATTGCTCAGTTCGGTTGGAGCCTCCTGCTCTATCTGCCCCCACACCCCCTTCCACAACGTTCCACTCGGTCTTAACACTTTCCCCCTCCTCCTGATCACACCCCTCCCTGAAGCCTACACACACCATCCTCGCTCTCTATATGCCCCTTACAATGTTCCTTCCCACGTCCCTGTTCCCATATTCCCCTTTCCTATCCCTGTATCACCCTTCTCACCCCTCCAATCGACCTCCTTTCATCAATATACTCCCCCCTCTCCTTCTGCCAGCCACCACACACCTCTCCTGTAACCCTCCTCCTCACCCCAGCATACCAACCTATCTCCTCTTTTTGCTCCCACACCCCTCCTCCCCCCCACCTCATAATCCCCTCCCCTCCTCTCTTCCCTCTACATGCGTTTAACACTTATCTTTCCAACCCTAACCCTTCCTCGCCCCACATACCCTCCTCCCTTCCCTCTCAGCTTAACATCTCTTCTCGATTCCCTAATCCCCTCCCTATACCCCCATGACCCTACCCCCTCCCGAACCCCTCATCCAACCTCCAAGCCCCCCCACCACCACACCTTTCATTCCTTGAACAGTTGTATTCTACATGACATAGGACACATCTTCCTTGGCAACTTAGTTTGCATATTACACTTATGCAATCCTTATACGTTATTTATGTCGTTTAAATATCGAAAAACTTAAATCAGAAACATAAAGGAGGATATTGGAATGTAATTATGTACAGTACTAAACTCACCAGAGAAAAGAGAAGCTATGAAAGCTACAGAGCCACTTAATATAGAAACCTCAGTCTCAATACCTTCCTGACACATTGAAAATAAAATAGAAACAAACAACTGTAGACATAAAAATAAATAATCATTTCACTGGAAACAGTAAAACCAATACATTGTCACTTTCCTATAATCCTGTTGTGTCTGTTTGCCACACATTCGAATGTTATCTGGATATTGAAGTATTATCCACGATTCGAGACGCATATCGACGGACGTGGTGGACAACACCTTCCCCTCTCTGTCTACACACACACACACACACACACACACACACACTCACACATCTATATCTATCTATCTATCTACCTATTTATGTATGTATGTACAGTGTGTGTGTGTGTGTGTGTGTGTGTGTGTGTGTGTGTTTATATACATACATACATACATAGACAGATAGATGGATTGATCAACAGACAGAAAATTCTTTATTTTATGAAAAGCTGAACACATAACTTTTTACATATACAGTACGTAAATTTATACACCCTCAGTGGTGCACTAACATATGCAACATGTACCTCAAGTGTCGTAAATAAACACTGGCTTATTATGTTCACTGTCTTTATTTTCCAAATAATTACACTTAATTATTTCCAGCTTCACTAATCTCACAAGCACTGGAGCTATACAAACTTTACTAACTGCAATTACATTTAATGCTTGACAACATATCACTATTTTTCATAAGTACCGATGATACACAAACTCCACTGACACTGCACTTCACTCAAACCGAGCTGAAAACTGACTGAATTTGCTCTAGTCTCTTCCCCATCCTTGTATAGCCTTACATTGCACTAGAACAGTGGTTCTTATCCTTTTTTGAGTCACGGACCCCTTCGAGACTCAGGTGAAAGCTATGAACCCCATCCCTACAAAAATACACATAAGCACATAAACGCAGCATTTTGCATGCCATGAATATACTTTATTTTATTTAAAAGTACCTTCTGCAGTGTATGACATGCACAAAGTATAAAACAGTCTTTACAAAGAATTATTATCTCACTCTTTTTCATGAAAAAACTAATGGCGACTCAATGAAAAAGTGAAATACATCCAACTTGTGCAAATTAAACAAAACTAAACTTTAATTCTGCTCAAAGGTTCATTTCAACGAGAGGGTTGTTGTTTCGCTTGAATAAGATGAAACTGTGGAGTGGTCTTTGACAAGGAAACACTTATGTCATCGCTGACATCCATTTGATTTCGACTTTTCGTTGTGATAGAAACAAGCGCTGAAAACCCTGACTCACAAAGGTATGTTGTAGCAAACTGAATCAGAGCACCCATAGCTCGCGTTGCCATACGAGGGTAGGCTTGTGTCAACGAACACCAGAATTCAAGACTCTTCGATTTTATTTTTATTTTTATTTTTTTTGCAGCTAATGATGCCAAACTGCATGACGCAATATCGCTAAATTGTTCTTAATTATTCTGACCTTCACGGACCCCCTGAAGCCCATCCATGGACCCCCAAGGGGTCTATGGACCCCAGGTTAAGAACCCCTGCTTTAGAAACTTTTACATTTCTCCACAGTTCTGGTGTATGCCAGAGAGAGAGAGAGAGAGAGGTTACAACAGTTACCAACTCGGTGACATCCAAAACATGGCAGAGTTTTCTTACATTACATAACACTCTGAATTATTTAGCATACAAACTTAAATTTCATGACTTAACTAGCAATCACATAACTAAAACATTATACAGAAAAGAGCACAAAAACTAATGTATAACTTACGAAACAACTACACTCACAAACAGCAAACTGGCAACTTAGACTCAAACCAGAACTACCGTAAGAATCGGGGATCGGTTAGAAACTTCGAGACTTCC
Source organism: Coenobita brevimanus (assembly GCF_032717465.1). Classification (NCBI taxonomy): domain Eukaryota; kingdom Metazoa; phylum Arthropoda; class Malacostraca; order Decapoda; family Coenobitidae; genus Coenobita; species Coenobita brevimanus. Next base: position 11,525,132 of record NC_136983.1, on the reverse strand, counting down.
TAACTACAAAATCCCTCTACTTAACATTATACAACACACACACACACACACACACACACACACACACACACACACACACATATATATACTTTATATATATATATATATATATATATATATATATATATATATATATATATATATATATATATATATATATATATATATATACACACACACACACACACACCAAAAAATGTAAATATTGTATATGCTTTCCTTATTACCTTGATACCACCTCCTACTTGGTTCATGGTTTTGAACAAACATAATTCTAGATTTAATAGCATCAAAATTATCACTTAAACACTCAGCATCATGTAATGTTAATAATATATTCCTTACTTCTCGTATCAGAAACATTTATCACATGTGTTCAGCAAACTTCCATTCAAAAATACACAAGGTTTCTTAAAACCCCTATATGCAACTCGTATTGTATGCCACTGGGATATATGGTTAAATGTCATAAGGTCCGCCATTCTACATGCTTTATGTATGATTTCCCAGTACAGTGCACCCTCACACAATGCGAGTTTATGGGCGGCAGAAACTCTAGCATTCTATGATTTCGTATTGTGTGAACTAAAGAACTCATGGGAAAAATGGTATATGGTGGACAGCCCACCCAGAGCTTGGTCTTCAGGTCCCCTTCCAGCCTACTCTACCCTGCTAAGACATTGTCTAATAATACTTCTAGTTGGACCAACACATAAAACAATAAATAGAACACCATGTACACTACCTTTATTTAAGTGACTTCTGGGCTTGTTAAGAAGGAAGGGGGGTGGGTATCCGAGGCTCTATTGCCCTGCGAGGTGGGGCTTCCTGTTGTCACTCCCACTTTCACTGCTGAGGTCTTCTGGAGGTACCATAAAGCCTTCAAAGTCGACAGCTGAGACCATGATGAACAGGTGGGTACAGCTATGATGCTAAAACAGACCATAGGATGCGAGGTACAACATGTGTTCTTGCAGCAATATGGAGAAGTGTCTGTTTACCCAGGAAAGTCTGTAGATGGCATGCAGATAGCTGGCCAGCTGCCCGCCATTTTGAATTTGGCTCATTGCCAGTCACCTGCCTTCGTACTGTCCAGCCTGACACTCGTAGTAATGGCGGGAAGTCCATATTTCTCTTGGAATCAAACAGCCGATTCGCATGTTGGGAAGTTTGATTCGCAGATTTCGCATGCGATAAAAATAAGCAATTTCTGGGTCGACCTCACATTGTAGGTGATTCGCATCATGTGAGTTTGCATTGTGTGGGGGTGTACTGTACTTTGATTTCAGTATTTCCTTATTGCCTTGTGATACCCAATTGCAGACTGGGGAGAATGCGGCACTATGTACAAAACCATAATTCTGAGCCATATATACTAAGGCAATAGCTTTCAAACAGTTGTCTAAAAACTCTAAAAGCAACACCGGATTTTTAAAAATAATTTTAAATTCACTATAAAGTCTATTCCTCCACCTAATTATATCCTTACAGTTAAGATGATTGTCCAGAATAAAACCTAAATACTGTACATATATTCCTTAACACTAACTAGTTTCTGGTCATACAGAGTAATACATTGTTCCAAGGACCAATCCTTTTTCACCTTTAAAATAGATGCATAGTGACTTGGCGGTATTAATCACAATATATCCTCGGCTTCCTTCTCTAATATAATCAACAGCAATTGTAGGCCTGCTTCAGAAGGAAGTAGAATGACTATATTATCTGGATAAGCAGTTATATCACTTTTTAGCAAGTGCACATCCTGTGAATGGTTAGCGAGTAGAGGTAGGGGAGAAGATGAGAGAGAGAAGAGAGAGGTATATGTGAGCAGGAGAAGGGAGGTTAAGAGACTGGTGAAGGAGAGTAAAAAGAAAGTGGATGAGGAGTTTCGGAGGAATCTGAGTGTGAAATGGAGGGAGAGTAAGAAATTGTTTTGGAAGGAGGTAAAGAAAGTAAGGCAGTGTGAAAGGGGAAATAGTAGGGGAGTGAAAGATAGGAATAATAGATTGTTGGTGGAGAAGAGAGAGAAACTGAGGAGATGGAAGGAGCACTTTGAGGATTTGTTGAATGTGGAGAGTGAAAGCAGTGCGAGTATAAGTGGTGGGGGAATGGCTGGGAGAAGAAAAGATGAGAGGAGGGAGGAAGAGATCAGTAGGGCGGAAGTAGTGGAAGCGATGAAGAATATTAAGTTGGGAAAGGCCCCAGGAATTGATGGAGTGTGTGGTGAAATGCTTAGGTATGGGGGTGAGATTGTTGTGGAGTGGATATGGAAGTTGTGTAGATTGGCTTGGGAAGAGGGAAGGGTTCCAGAGGACTGGAAATCAGGTATAATTGTTCCTTTATACAAAGGAAAAGGAGAGAGAGAAGTATGTGGTAACCATAAGGGTATTTGCCTACTTAGTGTGACTGGTAAAATATATGGTAGAATAATCATTGATAGGGTTAGGCATATGACAGAGGAGCTAGTTGGAGAAGAACAAGGGGGATTTAGGAAGGGAAAAGGGTGTGTAGATCAGATATTTGTTCTAAGATGTTTAGTGGAGAAGTATCTAGAGAAGGGAAGGAAAGTGTATGCTGCCTTCATGGACTTGGAGAAAGCTTTTGACAGAATAGATAGGCAAGGTATGTGGAAGGTATTAAGAATATATGGAGTGGAGCGGAAATTGTTGAGTGCTGTGAAGAGTATGTACGAGGGAGCTAGGGTTACGGTGCGAGTGGATGGTGAGCTGAGTGAGTTCTTTGATCTCAATGTGGGACTGAAACAGGGTTGTGTGATGTCTCCATGGCTGTTTAATATATACATGGATGGAGTTGTAAAGGAGGTGCAGGGTAGGGCAGTGGATGTGGGGGTGGCTCTAATGAATGAGGGTAAGATTTGGAAGCTTCCGGTGTTGCTGTTTGCTAATGATACAGTACTGTTGAGTGAAGATGAATGGGAGTTGCAAGGTTTGGTGAATGAATTTGGGACAGTGTGTAGGAGGAGGAATCTGAAAGTTAATGTAAACAAAAGTAAAGTTATGGTTTTTGAGAGGAATGAAGTCACAGAGTGTGCAGTGAGGTTGGATGGTGAGGATATGCAGAATGTGAGTGCATTCAAGTACTTGGGTAGTGTGATGAGTAAGGATGGAACTTTGGGGGATGAAGTGCGTGAAAGGGTACAGCAGGGAAGGAAGGTTGTTGGTACACTGAAAGCAGTGATGAGAAATAGGGAGGTGAGTATGGAAGTTATGAAGTCACTGCATGATAGTATTGTGATCCCTACCCTGACATATGGAAGCGAGGCATGGACCTTGCAAGAGGGGAACAAGTCAAGAGTGAGAGCAGTGGAAATGAGTTACTTGAGAGGAGCATGTGGAGTGACATGGAGGGACAGGTTGACGAATGAAGAAGTGAAGGAACACTGTGGGGTGGATGTGGATGTGGTTGGGAAGATTAGGAGAAATACGCTGAGGTGGTTTGGACATGTGAAGAGAATGGAGAATGAAAGACTGACTAAGAGGGTGTATGTAGGTGAGGTGGAGGGAGGGAGAGGGAGAGGTAGACCGAGGATGAGGTGGAGGGATGGAGTTGAGAGGTATATGAGGGAGGGGGGGGTGAGTTGGGGGGAGGGTAGTCAAATGGTGGGTGACAGAGCGACTTGGAGGCGTTTTGTCTGCGGCCACCCTTTGCGGGATTAGGGCGTTGGGCTATAGATAGATAGATAGATAGATAGACATCCTGTTTTAGAATTGAACACATTTTCATTGAGCATATCAACATAAACATTTAAGGAGCAGTGGTGATAAGACTCCACCCTCAAGTGCTCTGTTCATGATTTTTCATGGTTCAGATAGTGCATCCTATGCCTGGTTACAACCATTTGATTTCTGTACACATAAAATAACACATTAACATAGAAATGAGGGATACCAGCATCTAAAACATTACAAAAAATGTGTTAAATGGTTGACTTTATCAAAGGCCTTTAAAAATCAATAAAAGTAGCATATACTGTACATTAGAGTCTGAAGATCCGTATTTTAAAATTGATTCCTATTGTCGTAAAAAGGACTTTGTAGTTACTTGTAGAGAAGTTATATATATTAGACTTGTCGACGAGCGGTTGTTATACTTGAGTTGTTTGTAGGTTGATAATCTTGGTTCCCATTTGTCATGCAATGACAGGAGAGGTAAAGAATAGTATGGGACTATTTTTATTTGTCTTGGAAATATTAACAGTCTCTCACACACGAGTGAGTATAAGTAGAGTCCAGCTAGCTACCTCCCTGTCTCGCTCTCTCTCTCTCTCTCTCTCCCAAGTTGCTAAGCCTTCCTCCCTACACCCTGCCAATTCTATGGCCTCTCTCCTTCTGAGCTCTCTTTCCTAAATTCTGGTGAAACAGGAGTCGTGTCACGTGTGTTCACTGTGGTTGGAAAGTTCTAGAAGCCTGTGTGTGAGTATGTGTGTATGTGTGTGTATGGTCAATTAGGCTTTGTTCTCCTGCTGTATCGCTGACAAACTAACTGCATCATCTGGCTGGCTACTTCGTAATCTGTCGTCAGTTTTTCCTCAGTGTAACTTGCAAGATCATTTCCCATTCCCAGGCTCGCATAGAGCTGTCTATCTGTCTATTTATCTATCTATCTAGTATGATTTGTAAATATAATATGGACTCATAACACTGCTCGGTCCACGCAGCTGAAGGTCCTCCGACAGCAATTATCATTGACACATGCTAATCTATTAGTACATAATATTGATTATAATATTGTATACATATAATATTTATAGTAAATAGTGATTATTCAGTAATATTACATTTTAAACAAGTTGTATACATATTTGAATAAATGCATTGAAAGTAAATTATTTAACTGTAATACAGTATGTCCTTGGGTTATTGTAGAGAAATGCATACATGCAAGAAAAAAAAATAGTTTAAAATTAAGATTATGGTAAGACTTATTGATATTTCATTTAAAGATAATGGTACTGGTATGCCATACATGGGTCATTCTTCTTTGTATATATATATATATATATATATATATATATATATATATATATATATATATATATATATATATATATATATAAAATTAATACTATATACAAAATATGTACACTTCATTCAGGGGGGTTAACTTGGATGTTAACTCTCCCCCCACTAAATACTGACTCCAAATTAGCAGTTCTTGCATGCATTCTGTGCATTGCGAACAGCAGTACTGCAAATACAATGCAGAAGATTATAAAGACAGTAGGTGCTGGGCTATACACATAATATGGGTTGAACATACTCAAACTCAAATCTTCCCAGGGCTTCATTGTTTCATTGATCAGCTGCATAGTTTCAAACTTAGGTGAAGTCAACTTAATACTTGTGCTCATGTTTAAGTCCATATCAGGCAGTGGGTGGAAATGTTTGTGTGTATGATTGAGAATGGCGTAGTGATTGATGGCAGATAAAGTAGACATGGCTGGTGTAAATACCCCACAGTTGTCTGGTGCTATGTATAATCCTGAGGCTGAAGTATGAGATGGTGGTATATCTGGACAGACTATGTAAACTGATGTTATGAAATAAAAAAAACTGTGAGTGTCCAATGCGTTGATGGTGTACAAGTTTATCTGGAGCAAAAGTGAAGTTGCAATGATGATGAATATTGTCATTTCTGATGATAGCCATTTCACAAGGGACTGTATCAGTAGGCTGAAACGTGAAAATGTACGCAGGACAAAGATGAACAGCATGTAAGGATGTGCGGCACTTTCGTTCAATCGTTGATTCACTTGCGAAAGTGACAGTGTCCCATCTCTTGGAGACTGTGATGAGTTCGGTGTCTGTGTTGATGTTGATGATGACCAAAGTGTTGTTATTTTTATAGGGGAAGGGGTGTATTTGGTATACTGTGAACAGGTCTTCAGTTATGAATGGTACATGAACTACTACTGATGTTGGTGTTAGTGTTGCTTCTAAATATGGGTAATATTGCATGAATTCTCTACTGCGGAACAACGGCTTCAATTTATGTTTATGTATGCCTTGACTGACTATCTGACGTAGCTCATGAACTGGGAGTAAGTCAATTGTGATCTTGCCATCACCAGCATTCGAAATTCCTTGCATAAGTGCCCTGAAACGATCTCTAGTGTTCCTAATTGTAGTAGAATCGTGTCAATATGTTCTGTGATGATGGAGAAGTGTTGGAAAAGTGTAATGTTTCCTTCCATTTCATTTATTTTATCTACACTCTCGAGAGCTATGTTTTCTGCTTTTTTCAGATTTTTCACAATTGTCTTCATTGCTGAGTTCTGTCCTGTGATGAATTTATCTTGGTATGTTAGTACCTGAGCTATCTTATTAAATTTGTTGTTTATTTCTTTAAGGTCATCCTCTGTAGCCAATCCAAAGATATTCCCAAGAACTGCGCCACCCAGGTCGAACAAACCGTGCTTTTGGCGAGTACGTGTGATGTTGTTCCTGTCGCTCAGTACCTCCGTTCCATAAGATGGGAGATCTTGGATCATGATGAGCATAGTTGACTTTGCCCGTTCTAGTTTCCATTTCGCTAACTTTACCATTTCATTCACTTCCTTTGTGTTATGTGCTCGTGAAACGTAATTTCCTATCATGAAGTCCAGAGTTCGCATCAGCGTCGCAAAACTGTCTAGATAAGTAGGTAATTCATACAAGTAATCTAGACTTATTTCAGTACTCATGACGTCCTTAACGATTGTAGTCGTGGCCGTTGGAGCTATGAGGCATCCTTGTCGTACTCTGTGTTGGGGGTCTAAGTGCGCATATCCTCTTGCTATGTAAAGGAGAATCCATAGCATAAGTTCCTTCATCGTAACCTACCGAAAAAAAAAAATCTATTAATTTCCTAATATGGTCATGCTGTGGTCGATGATAGTGATGATGTGCGTTACGGTTGATTGTAATTTCATTTATAGAAGGAGTTTAAATCGATATTTAATTCTCGTAAATGATGTACTGTAGATTTGATTGGAACAGTTGCACCTATGTTCGATTGTTTGGTATATGACCTTAATTTCTTTTTGTAATCATTGTTGTTTTCTTGCTTGGTTTCTTGAGGTACGTTCGCCTGTTCGGTTGTATCCGAGGCTGAATAATTATGGGATAGTTCCCTTGAAACTCGTTTTAAATGGTCAATATGAACTTGTTTCTCCTCGCCACTTGAAAGTGACTTAATTAAAACTTTGTTTGCTTTTATGTTAATTACTCTGTATGGGCCCTCAAATTTTGGGGATAATTTATTGTCTCTCGTATGAATGATTCCGTAAACAATGTCTCCTAAGCTGATAGGTGAATCTCTTGCCTTCTTGTTAAATGCCTCCGTCATCTCTTCCTTGGACATCGTTAATTGTTTTTTTACTCTTTTGTGAATGTCCTGGAATTCACGTAAACGGAGTTTAGAGTAATCATCATAATTGTATATGGGCATACTGTCACCTTCTAGGAGCTCATATGGTAATTTTTTATCTGTTCCATATATAATGAAATGTGGTGTGTCCCCTATGGATTTATTTATAGATCCATTAATTGAGGCTTCTACTCTGGGAATCCAATCATCCCAGCTTGCATAATTTTCACTGAGGATGTGTCGTAGCACATCTAATACTTTTTTATTTTGTCTCTCTACCAACCCATTCGATGCTGGGTGATAGGCTAAAACGTTAACCTTTTTGATGTTGTATTGTTTACATATTTCTTGTAAGATATCAGAATTATATTCTCCTCCATTATCACTTATTAGTACCTTTGGGGTAGTAAAGCGACATATTACATTATCTGTTATTGCCTTTGCTACTGTCTCTGCTGTCTTATCTTTAATTGGAGCTAAAATGACATAACGGGAAAAATGATCCGTTGCTACGAATAAGTATAGGTTATTATTGTATGATAATGGCATCTTGAGTAAATCAACAGCGACAACGTCCCATGGTTGATGTGGTACAGGGTAATTACCCATCGGTGCAGGTGTGATTGGGTATCCTTTGTGTTTCGCACATGATTCACATCTGTCTATATGATTGTTGATATCTTTTCGTAATGAAGGCCAGTAATATAACAGCTGGGCTTGGTTGAATGTCTTATCCTTTCCAGGATGTCCTGCATGTGGGCTGTCGTGTATCATTCGTAATACTTGGGGTATCATGTCATTAGGTATTACCAACTGGTTAGTATTTCTTTGGCGTTTTGGTTGTTTAGAGTTAATCTTGTACAATGTATTATTGACCATTGTGAATTGTTCGAGTGGGACATGCAGTTTGGGTAATTGTATGTCATCTCCACTTTCTAACTTGTATATAACTTTAGACCATATTGGGTCAAGTCTTTGAGCCTTTGCGATATCCTCGTGGTTTGGGATATTTCCTTTGAGATATAACGCCGCGACCTGAATTGTGTTCGGGTTCCTAGATAATGCGTCAGCTACTATGTTCATTTTACCTTGTATATAATGAATTTGTACACTGTAGTTTTCAACTGTACATTCCATCTTGCTCTCCTCCCAGAAAGGAGTTTTTCTTTAAACATACCCACCAGTGGTTTATGGTCGGTGAACAAGTGGATTTCGTAACCATATACCAAATCTCGAAACTTTTGTAATGCAAAAACCACTGCAAGTGCCTCTAAGTCTGTAGTGCAATAATTTTTCTCTGCACCTCTTGTTTGTCTGCTGGCAAATGCAATTGGTTGATTTTTTCCTCTTTTATCTTCTTGCATCAGTACAGCCCCTAATCCTTTAACTGATGCGTCTGTACAAATAAGAAATGATTTTGTGTAATCTGGATATGCTAAACAAGGTTCATTTGTTAGTTTAATTTGTAGATTGTTAAATGCCCTTTTTTGTTCTTCTTCCCATTGGAATACAGCATCTTTTTTGAGTAGTTGGAATAGAGGAAAGGCTATATGAGAGAACTGTGATACGAATGACCTATAGTACCCAGCCAGACCTAAAAATTGTCTAACTTCGTCAGTCGTAGTGGGTTCAGGAAAATCTCTCACTGCCTGTATTTTGTCATCAGTGGTGTGAATACCATCAGAACTTAATTTGTGGCCTAAGAAATTTATTTCCTTAAAGCAAAATTTGCATTTAGAAAGTTTAATTTTTAGACCAGCATCCCTAAGCTTTTGTAAGAGTAAGTCTAATTTCTTGAGATGATCCTTAATATTCTTCGTTGCGATTATAATATCGTCAAGATAAACAAATATTCCTTGTCCTAAAATTCCGGACAATACGTAATTCATAAGACGCTGAAATGTGCCTGGGGCTGTCCTCAGTCCCATTGGCATTCTTGTATATTGATAATGGCCTCTGATTGTTGAAAAGGCAGTGTATTTACGTGACTCCTTCGATACCGGAATCTGATAATAGCCGTTTAGGAGATCGATGGTCGAGAATATATTATTCTTAGGACCAATATTCTGTAGAACGTCGCTTAGCAATGGCATGGGAAATCTGTCTGGGATTGTGTAATTATTTAGTTTACGGTAATCTACTACCGCACGCATTTCTCCATTTCGTTTGGGCACGAAGAATAATGGGGCATTCCACGGGAAGACTGAAGGCTCGTTCGTTCGTTCGAAGATTTCCTGCACATATAGTGCAGGCCGGGCCATACATTAGCCCGGTCAATGGGGTATGGGCTGATTAAAAAATAGTAAGTGGGGAGGACAGGACCTGGGGATTGCCCAGCACACACGTCCTGTCTCCTGACTGGCTTAGTGGTGTGTGTGCTGAAGGCTCAATAATTCCAAGTTTTAACATTTCATCGACATACCGATTTGCAAGTGTACGTTGGGAGTGTGGTATGCGGTAAGCTGGTACAAAAATTGGTGGCGTTTCTGGGTGCACATTAATCATGTGATTAATCAGGTTAGTACACCCTAATTGTTCTCCGGGCAATGCTACGGTGTCTCTGTGTGTTTCCAGCAGGGTTAACAAATCATTTTCTTCATCAAATTCACCTGAGTGAATTAAATTCTCTTTTCTTCTTTCTTTTTCCGTAGATTTTATCTCACTTGTCACTCCAGCTATAACTATTTCCTTCACAGGGGCGGGACATTTTTCAATATTAACTATGCAAGTTCCCTTTTTCAAATGAACTTCCCCATTCATGTGATTAATTATGAATATCTGAGTTTGCCCTTCGTCGTTTGTATGACATAATGCGTTTTCTACTGACAATCCCTTTACTTGACATAATTCTTCTAAGACAAGAACAGTACTTTCCATAATTTGCTCTTTATGGTAACCTTCATGTATGAATTAGGTGGTATAACTAAATCATTAGTGAGATGGGCTGGAAAAATTGATAAATCAGTACTGTTATCTGGGTCACTAATTCTGGAGGATGGGGTTGGTGGTGGGAGTGGATCTATACACTCATCTGTTTGTGTATGTTTGTTTAAGCCTTTAATATTACCAATTCTTTTTGGTTCTCTTCTACCAATCGGTGAGGGCTCTGAAGGTATTTCCTCTATGAATGCATTGTCAAAGTCTATTCCATTCATTTGTGGGAGTATGGTTATGTCCTCAGCTCTCATGGATCTTAAGCCCAGTAACATATGAGCTTTAATTGCTAAGTTTTCAACGATATAGAAAAATGCAGAGAATGGTCTTGTAGTCTCTGTGAAACTGATATTTAATCTTATCATACCTTTCACTGTAATTTGTTGTCCATCTACCGAGTATAAATCTAAATCAGCTTCATCCAGAAAAGTTACTTTCTTTTTATTTTTAAGAATTCTATTTTGTTCTTCATGTGTTATTAAGTTCACTGGAGAGCCTGTATCTAAAAATAAGGACACGTTTTGATCCTCACATACAGCTGGTATCAAGATACACTCATTTCCTAACATGCCTCCTATGTGAATTTTAGACTTGGTTTTCTTTACTTTTGTTCGTTTTTTGTCATGACTTGGTCTTCCCCCAATTTGAACATAGACACAATTTTTTCTACTGTTTTGCAATCGCTGGTCCAGTGCCCTTGGTATCTATGATGCCTACAGTAAGGACCAAATCCTTGTGTCTTTTGTTTGTCCTCTTTTGCTTTGATAAAGCATTCATACCTTGTGTGTCCTGGTTTTGCACAATAATGACAGAATGGACCTATCCCTTGACTGTGACCTACGATGTGATTTCCCATAATTAGTGTTGTTTATGGCGCGAGACCTGCTCGGGCTGCGCAAAAACTTATGAAACTGCCTGTAGCCTGGCGTCAGTGATCGAGGCCTTGTCATGTTTGGTTGTTTGCTCTGCCTGCTTTCGGGTCGCGATCGATTTTGTTCTGTGTTTGGGGTCGGTGTAGATGTTTTCCTTGCTGATACTGTCTCAGGTACCCTCATTCTACCAGAATGTGCGGATGTGTCGACCATACCTGCTTTACTGCACTGCATCTCTACCTCGTTCATTAAGTCTAGTAAGCACATGCCTGGGGTGTACGTGATCGTCTTGGCGATCTTAAGGGTCCTATCAGGTAATTTACACAAGGCCGCTACATAACCAATGATATCCACGACGAGGTCTGGGGACATCTTTCCATCATCTGTTATCCAATTTGAGTTTTCCAAAGTAACTAACAATGTTCTTTTGATTGTGGAGACATCAGCAGTTATTTCACTGAGCGCATGGTTTGTAGTGTGCTCCCTTACAAGATCTACAATTTTATGTAATTCTGGAATTATACCTGGCAAGAAGTTCATACCTCCAGAAAATTTTTTCAAAAATTCAGTTTTAAATTCATCATATGTCCTAGCCCTATGGAGCTTGTCTGAGCACAGTAAATTGCTTGCTGGACATCTTTCCTGGCTTATGCAAGATGGAAAATTAGCAATTTTCTCTTGTTCATCTAATATGTGGCGCTTGATGAACATTTGTTTGCACTGACTGACTAATGAAATGACATCAATGCGATCTTTGTCTGTGCCAGAGAATTTTGGGGCAGTTTTATCCTCGTGATACACAAACACTTGAGGTGTGGTTGTTAGATCAGCGGTATTTGTTTCTTGATTCATTTTCACTGTTTGCTCTGTTAATTCAACTTGGATGTGTTTATCGTTGTGTGAGGGAATGGTGGAATATGTACGACCGGACCGGTGAACCCTGTTAAGTATATTGGCATACGTGTGTAAGTCAGCGACAAAGTCCGCACTTGCTACGTCAGAGGGGGTTTCCCACTCATCATCTGAAACTGCCGTATTTGTTTCTTGGTCTTTAGTTTGTGGTGAGGTTTGTACAAGGGGTGGGTTGCCTTGGTGCTCTCTTAATTGTGAGTCTGTTGTGGCAAATTGTGTGTCATCTGGTGTGTTGCCTTGGTGCTTTCTTAATTGTGAGTCTGTTGTTGTGGCAAATTGTGTGTCATCTGGTATTAACGTGGGTGGTGGCGAAAATATTCCTGTCATTAAGATATGGTGTTATGAAATACGCCTCTTGTTTATTTAGATCCTAACAAATAGATGAGCAAATAAGTTGAAATAAATGATAGATAGTGAGCGTATAAGTGTATATATGGAAATAAGTAAAAAAAAAAGTTGAATATAGCTAATTTTAGCACTGAGAAGAAATGAGTAAGTATAATTTTACCCACTTGATACAGATCGTAGAGGTGTGTCGATACAAAGGTCGATCTCGGAAGAAAAATGCAGGTTTGATTGAAGATCTCTTGATAATTCTAGTGCTGTGTTGATGGACGATATTACTCAGGAAATTCCATGGCCTGGTGCTCATGGTGGTTAACAGCTGTCCCAGGCAAACAGCATTGAACGTCGAATTTCCAACTCAACTGTGAAAATGAATGAGTATGAGTAGGAGCTATGTGAATAATGAGTAATGAGTAGTGGGTGAGAAGTGCCTGGTGTCAGTCACACGTTACTTGGCATGGCAGACTCGCGTTGTGATGTCATCTCAGCACATGGTGAAGTCGGCTTCCCACACTGGTAGCTGTGGTGAGTAAATGAGTAGCGATGGGTAACTTGAGTGAAGATGAGTGAGTAAGATGAGTTGTGAATATGGACTTGGTATTTGCTTCGTCGCCTTGACCTCTTCACTCCTGCATCAGCGGTGGAGGTTGGGTGGATGTAGCAGAGAGAGGAGGGTGAGGTCTGGTGGTTATGAGTTATGAGTCGTGTCTCACTCTTCGTTTGTTTGTTTTGTATTTTCTTACTTGATGTATTCTTGGTCCTTTTTTCTTGTGATTTACTCGTTGTAGGATGAAGACTGCCGCTACTTGTAGGTGCGTGTAGACGATTATACAGACGACTCGTAGAGTTGTTACTTGTAGTTGATTGTAGATGGTAGTAGTGTAGTTCGTTCACTGTAGAACTGAAGTTAATCTTGTAGAGTGTCGCCTGCTTTTGTAGAAATTCACTGTTGATTCGAAGACGAGGTGCGTTCTTTTTGCTGCTACCAAATGTCATAAAAGAAACTTTGTAGTTACTTCTAGAGAAGTTATATATATTAGACTTGTGGACGAGCGGTTGTTATGCTTGAGTTGTTTGTACGTTGATAATCTTGGTTCCCATTTGTCATGCAATGACAGGAGAGGTAAAGAATAGTATGGGACTATTTTTATTTGTCTTGGAAATATTAACAGTCTCTCACAAGTAGGGTCCAGCTAGCTACCTCCCTGTCTCGCTCTCTTTCTCTCTCTCCCAAGTTGCTAAGCCTTCCTCCCTACACCCTGCCGATTCTATGGCCTCTCTCCTTCTGAGCTCTCTTTCCTAAATTCTGGTGAAACAGGAGTCGTGTCACGTGTGTTCACTGTGGTTGGAAAGTTCTAGAAGCCTGTGTGTGAGTATGTGTGTATGTGTGTGTATGGTCAACTAGGCTTTGTTCTCCTGCTGTATCGCTGACAAACTAACTGCATCATCTCCTGACTGGCTACTTCGTAATCTGTAGTCAGCTTTTCCTCAGTGTAACTTGCAAGATCATTTCCCATTCCCAGGCTCGCATAGAGCTGTCTATCTGTCTATTTATCTATCTATCTAGTATGATTTGTAAATATAATATGGACTCATAACACTATAAAACCAAACATGCTGTGGAAGTAAAATTATTAGGATGAAATCCATGCTGTCATTCACTGAAAGATAAACAATGTAATATTTTATACTTCAAACAATGTTCCAATATTTTTAGGAAAACTGTAAATGGTAAAAAGGGCCTATAATATTCAACTGAGCTTTGAACTTTAGTCTTTTCCTTGACAAGAGGTAAAATAACACTAAAAGTCATTTCGTCTGGAACATAACCATGTACAATAAACGATGAAAATAGCTTAGCTAACAGTCTTGCCACAGTCATAGGACTGAACTGTAAGTGATTGGAATGAATCTTATTATAACAAATAACACTGTTTAACTCACCAGTTGCATTATTAACATCAGTTGTGTTGATAATTCCTATAATCTTACCTTTACAAACATACTCATTTCTTACACCAATATTTAAAATCACTCTTATTCTGACAAGCTCTATCATCAAAAACTTTTTTTATGTTTCAGGGAAAATATTTTAGCAATAAGCTGGGAATCATATTTGCCCTCTATTTTTAAATTTATGTATTACTTATTGTTTTTAGTTTTTCTCACTTCTTTCTAAAATATACCAAACCTTTTATTACACAAAGAGCAAGCCAATTTTTCATTACGTCCCTGACCTTCATTACGTTTAATAAATTTAAATTCTTTCTTAAATAAGTTTCTAGAATGTTTCATATCATTAATTTCATTACCAATCAATAGACAGCTAGCCTTTTTCCATCTAAGAAATTAATCCATTGCATCCTCTTACTAGTCAGCCACACGATAATTCCAACCTGGTTCCACTTCATACTTTTTTAGTAGACTTAGTTACATATTCTTTATTCTGTACAAGAGCATTTAACTATAGAACAGACGGTACTGTATACACTTTTTAACTCCCTTAAATGCATAACATCATCACACCTGTATGAATAACAATGTAATCAGTCAAAATTCATCACACCACGTTTAATGACACCATCACCTACCTTATACTTATATACTGACATTACTTCAGCAGAGGTAAATATCCTGCCAGTTAAAAAACTGTGAACAATATGCTTCTGTATACAAGATTTGAATTTGTATCAACTTATTTATTTGAAATGCATTTGGAAAATGATCAAATATGGAGAGATCATACTGAAAGCAGACATTATTAATATTAACTTTTATTCCTGTAGAAGTTAGAATATGATCCAACCTGGACATAAGTGAAAGTATCATCCGACAACACTACATCACTAATATGCAAATTTCTATTTCCAATAAAATCTTTCAAGTTTTTCCCAGAATCTCCCTTTTCTATAATCTGAATTAAAATCTCCACTAATAGTGATATTATTAACATAATGATCATTCATTAAAATTTTCAAGCAAAGCAACTGAATGTTTGTATTCATCAATAGAATCATCATTGTTTATCATGTGGTAAGTAGACATTCACAATCAAATATTTCTAATCCCCTGAAGATATATTTATTCCAATGATTCTGTCATTGCAATAAATATTGACAGATAGACAGATAGATGAGCTTGGCATAAAAATGTCATATGTTCATCTAGCATACTGAATTGTTACAGTAGATTTACCATAGAATATGATATTTGTCGCGAAGAATTGCTATCTAGTACCATGGAAAGGATAGTACCATAGTACTGTTTCAGTCGGCAACTGAAATATGTGAAATAATGTACAGAAAGTTGGAAAAGGGCGTAAATTTAAGTCATGTTAAGGTGGAAAGAGTTTAATGTGTCAGTATTGCTCTGATGATTGCAACAAAAAAAATATAGGAAAGATCAACATATTCACTACGCTGACGTATTATTTGAATATATTCCCGTTACTTTCAGACGATTTTATTCAACTCACAAACATTGCGAACTTGAGAGTTTAATGAAGACTTCATCAACCCCTCTGCAGCTGGGGAGGAGGGGGGGCTTTTCATCTTCATGAAAATTGCCTAGAACTGAAAAAGATAAAGTATTTAAAAATCACGCTTTGAAGGTAGGTGTTATGCAGCGTGTTCAGGGTCCCGACTTCTCGGTCACAGACAAAGTGCGGTTCTGGGTTCTTTGTTCCCGACTGGGTCAGTACAAGCAAGAAAGGAAAACACAAACATCACTGGTCAAAAGGCATACTTCTATATTACCAAAAGACAAATACACACACTTTCTATGAGCAAAAGTGAGGAACTTACGATGACTCAAAATAGTGTTTACAACAATCACTTTCCACGTAGTTCAGCAAGTCTGACCTTTACACAGAGTTACACCTTCCCTGATGTAGAGTGATGTCCACACAGTGTCACAGACAATACTTCACAAATATGTCAGGTACATTATGTTCAGTACACACAGACAATATAGTACAGTATACCCAATATGACATATGCGTGACATGGACGATACTATATATTCAATCCCTTAAGTCTAGGTGTTCACGTTACATAGATGGATTCCTAGCTAGTGAAATAAATCCGATAAATGGACGATACCCTAGCTAACCTTATACTACGTGCACATTACATAGGACGAGAATATATAATATCCTGCACTGCACTGGTCGGGGGGGAGGAGGGGGGAGGGGTAATAGTGAGTCTAGGGTGGGTCTGTTCATGTGGGGGCAGGGACTGGGGGCCTAGGGGGGGGGGAAAGTGCACTGGGGAGGGTTACACTGACATATAGTGTCCTGTGGGGCAACACTGGGGGAGGGTTATCACTGTCAGGGAACCGGCCTGTGTATGGGCGTTGAACATTTCATGCACGAGATCATGAGTGGTAGAGTTCGTTATGGCACACTGAGGGGAAGGGACAACGGGGCTGCTGGGGGGGGGGGGGAAGAGGGAATAGAGCACGGGGGTAAGGTTGATCAACACTAGGGGAGAGGCACCACGGTATAGGGGGAGTCACAGAGACTGATTCACTGAGGGGGTGGTTCACCAACACTGGGGAGTGCACAACCATAGGGTCTAGTACTCATGATTCTGGTGGAGTGGAAGGTATGGACCACGGGGTGGAAGGGCCTACGCCGGGAGCTTCAGATGCTGGCCAGGCATGGGAGGTGGGCCGTCTGGTGAGTAGTACAGGGGAGAGTGGTCCGTGTGGTCGCCACAAGTCCTGGAGAAGTGGGTGGGTGGTGTGTTGGGTGGCTCCCTAGCTGCAACAGCCCGGCAAGAGGCAGGGCTCTCCGGGCTAGGGCCAAAGAGGACCAGGAGGCACTCTGTTCAGCGCTGGCCCTTAGTCATCTTTGGGGTCCTGGGAGAGGACCTGGGGCCACCCAGTGCTGGGGTCGGGCATTGGAAGGGCAATGCCCAGGCTATGCTGAAGCCTCATCCCGCAGGGGCGGCTGTCAGGATCTGTGGCCGCCGTCACTGAGAGAGTCTCGGCTACTGCAGCAGGCGCCGGGGGAGGCCTGCTGACTCTGGGGGCTGTGGTCTCGCCGTCAGGAGGAGGCCAGCAGGGGTGAGCTGCGACCTCTCATCCTGGAGGAGTCCGACAACACCTGAGGCTGCAAAGACAGGACACTGTGCCTCGGGGATGTCATGCCCACTCTGGTCTCTGGTGGGGTCCCTGGAAAGCAGCAGAAACCACCTTCTCGTGTAGAGGGGAGGGGGAGAGGGGCACCTTACTTTGCCACCAGAGTGGTGGACAGGGCAAGAGGTATTTTCCTCTACAGGAGCCTGGGGACGGGCGGAGGGAGAGCTGCCAAGGGCTGACTCTCCTACTTGGTGGGGCAGGCAGGCCCCACTGGAACTCTGGTCCGGGCTAGATGGGGGAGGTCCAGGGGACTTTCCTTACATCAGGCAGCCCAGTTGGGCACTGCCTGGGCTCCTACAGGGAACAGGAGGGCAAGAAGAGTCGGGGAGGCTCCTCTGGGCACTACAGACCCTGGCAGCAGGAGAAAGCGCCCAGTGGATACGCCTGGCTATTGCCACAGCTCCAACATAGGCTGCATTCCAGCCGTAGGGTCTGGGACTCCTGTCCCAGAGACAGCACTGGGGGACAGCGACGCTTCATCCTGCATCGTACCTCTGGCAGAGAGTGCCCCAGGGCCTGCCTTCCTCCTTTGGGGTGCCGACAAAGGTTGTCTGGTGGACGTGCCAATGTGCCGGCTCCCGAAGGTGGTTGGCAGAGGGTGGCTAACCGTCGGTTCTTCCACCCACAGTATACCCGGCAAGAGATACTGTGCGACTGCTCCTTTGGGGGAATAGCAACCCTGAGGCTCCTCCTGAGTCCTGTGTTAAAAAGGAGGCCAGTCCAGGAGACTCGGCATCCAAGACTTTGCTTGGGATCTTGCCACTGCAAACCCCACCCCGATTCTGGCGAGAGTTCCCTCTGCCGAAGTGTAGTGTACTTTTCCTGTACACTGCCGGGTGGTCTGTCTGTGGGGAAGAAGGGCGTCAGGTCGCGAGGGAGATAAGACGCTCTTGCCTGGAAGGTATGACAGGTGAGCCAGCTTCCTTGTCATCTCTTCGTGGGGTTGTTATCGCACCCCCCCCCCCGTACTCTCCTCCTTGGGTGGTGGTGTCTGGTTCACCCCGCCGCGCGGGTATTTCAGTATGAAAAATAAGGATTATACAAAAATGCCCACATCTTAAGAATAACAGTGGAAAATACAAATTTCCTATTTCTAGATCCATGTGCAGTAAGGGACGAAAACTCACCTACAATTCCACTACGACTACTTCACTCCGGAGGTATATTTGTCACATTCTTCCTGACGCATCGATGAGTATCATCACCGAGAAGGGAAGTCGGCCTATACCAAGTTCCTCTCAGCCACGGACAACTAATCAGTAAAAGGAAGTGAACGAGAGATGTGAAACAGGCGAACTTTTAATCCATTTTTGAAAATGCCTACAAAATATATCTGTTCAAGGTGTTCGTTGCTTTTATAATCAGTGTTGTAGGTGTTCACCTGTTATTAGTTTCCTTTTCCGTAGGGAATACAACTTTCAGTGCTCAGTCTACTTAACATTCTACGTAAAGTTCCATCATAATGCTGTGCTGATAAAAATGACAATGTGTACACATAAAATGGATGTTACTATGATGCCACTCTTTCATAATTGTATGGACGAAAGAGTATGCACACGTTTTGTATGCAATGTGTTTATATAAACAAAAAAGTATAATCAATCTAAGCAAAAATATACACAATAAAATAAAGTAAAAAAGAGGCTTAGGATATAGGAGTAGGTAAAGGAAGGGCCCAAAGGAAGAAAATAAATTGTCCCCAGGCTCCATTTTCTCGGATTAAGTGCAGAGACGCAAAAAATTAACAGCTTAATAATAGCCCAAATAAAATATAACACACAGTTATATATTTAGGGGTGAAACTTTTATTTATTTTTTTTTACCGATCTTACAAACCCTTCCAAGCTACCTGGATAATACTGAGCAGCTCATCGGATATCATGCGGCTGTGACACTGTTTTTCGAGGCAATGTTACGATAACTGACCAACTGTACATGTATGGCCACAAAAGTCACATCACTTCAGCCCACACACACACACACACACACACACACACAGAAAGAGAGAGAGAGAGAGAGAGAGAGAGAGAGAGAGAGAGAGAGAAATAAGCAGAAAAATTAATAAATAAGCTCAAGCGAATACGAGTAAAATGGTCTACAATATATACACACCTTTCCACCTCTCGCCCATGCCTGTCGTATACATTACCTTGCCTGATTAACGGCTTGGTCTCCATATTATAATTTACAGAATAAAATAATGATAATATATACCAAAAATAAGGAAACAGAAGAACAAATAAAGACAAGTTCAGCAACTAACAAGAAAGTGAATACACACACACACACACACACACACACACACACACACTTCGGTAGCAGTTTCGTCTCGTACGTAGGTATATGGACGGGTGAGAAAACTGAGTGTAGGTGGTTGGTAGATGAACTGAGAGCACATAATAAATCCGTGCTTATAGTGCAGAATCTCACTCACCTGTCTCCCTTCTTTTCTCTGCTCTTTACTTCCTACAAGTTACTCCCATTGATTCCCTCTCCCCTTTCCTTCCAATATTTTCCCCTTCTTCTGTTTCCCTTTCCTTCCTCCCCACTTCCCCTGTCTGTTTGCTGTATATATTAAGGCGGAGTGTCGGCTCATCATTTTCGATTTGGGACCTGGCGAGGGTGTGTTCCTATGTACTGTAAATCTAATTTTAAGTGGGGTCTGTTTCATACAAAAAGTCAAACAGAAAATGCCATTTACCCACCCAGAATCATGATTTTTTAATGTTTACATCTACTGCTAGCAATCGACTGACACCTGAGCAGTCACTTCAGTCCTAAATCCCATTTTAATCCCCGAATTCTTCCATTTTCTTAATTGGGATCTGGTAAGGGTGTGTTCCTATGCAAAATTTTATTTTAAGTGGGCTCTCTTTTCTACAGAAGTCGAAAAAACTCGATTTATCTATCCATACTTGTGGTATTACACTGGTCGTCCTGCTATGTAGCATTTTGGTAACAAAAGAATAGAATCAAAGTACAGAAGAACAGTTACCTGGCATTGTGGCAAGTCACAACCCAGCACAACACTGTATGTCTTCTATTAATATTTCATGTTTCAGAGAAGGTAGTCGATGAAGCTAAACTTAATTTTCTGGCTTACAGGACTCAGGATGGAAATCACAACAATGAAGAAAGCAAGTGGATCTCACGTGAGTGAACTTCTAGGAGAGTCCAAAGATCAATTCCTTAGTGAACTGACTACCTTAAAAACTGCTTTCAAAGCTGCTCTTCGACTTCAGCAGAAGAAGTTGCCTGAAGATAGCATCAGTTGGTGCAACGACCCAGTTCGTGAGATGATGCAGGATCTTCATCCACTTATCAAAACTCAATGATGGTCTGCCAATTCTCAGTTCAGTGGGGAGGTCCACTTGAAGGATAAAAGTTTAATTGACAGCCTAGTTTCTAAGTGGAAAACTTTGGAAGATATCTCTTAGAATAGAGTCAAGGGGCAGAAGAAAGAGCATTTCATGGAAAGCCTTGAGGAACTGTTTAATAGGATAAAAGTTTAATTGACAGCCTAGTTTCTAAGTGGAAAACTTTGGAAGATATCTCTTAGAATTGAGTCAAGGGGCAGAAGAAAGAGCATTTCATGGAAAACCTTGAGGAACTGTTTAATATTACCAGATGCAAGATTTTGACAAGCGGGGACCACGGCTGCACTGGAAACTGATCCAGTGGTGCTCATAATAGGTGCTCATGTCCCCAGGCTCAGAAATATTCTGTCATTGAGCTTAAGTTCCTTAACCCCTTAATCACGGGGCGTCACTTTCGTGACGCTAGGGAGCAAGGGATCATACCGCGGGGCATCACTTTTGTGATTCTGTGTTATTTTGAATTCGCCTGGGCTTTCAAGTGGTGGCTTGTATCATCTATCAGTACTGCCGATGTCCAACACTAGTCAGCACTCCTAATCTCATCTGCACTCCCATCCATTGTTGACAATTTAGCCATTTCTCCCCGTTCTTGACTCCCCTCCCTATTTCCCCTCCATTACCCTCTCCTCTCGCCTGCCCGGCTGTGCTATGCTAAGTAAATCTTCCCTGGAATTTTCCACTGATTTCATCCATTGAAATAAGCCCTATGCCCTATTCTCATACCAAATATTATATACAAAAAAGAAATAAGGTAAGTGATAGTGCCATACACCTGGAATTGGCTAATTATCACCTGACAACACCTCACGTGCACTCGTTCGCTAATTTTCGCTGTTTATTTCCCCTTGAAATATGCCGTATTATCTATTCTCGTAATAATAATATATATAAGGAGGGAAGGGAGAAGCCTAAGTGATATTTACATTCACCTGGAACTACCTAATTTATTATGTATTGTTTAGATTTCCTGCCAATCATTTCATAGCGTATATATTAGCAGCTGTCACCAGGCTGAGATTGGCAGCACTGCACTCCCCCTAGGCAGGCCACCAGTGTCCACATTGTATTCAATTTACTGTCGTCTTTCAAGGTGAAAGCACGCCGGATTCGCGCCTGTCAAATTCCGCCACTTTTTAGCCCCAGGCAAAGGGCCCTGTGACCTCTACTCCCTACTAAACCTCGTGTGGAAAGAGGTAAAGGGATAAGTGATTGCTGTGGAACGTGAACTGGCTAATTTGTTAATGAAAATGATAGAGAGTGACTATGATCTTTCTGGTGAGTAAAACAGTGCAAGTGGAAATGTAAATAATGTGTAAAAAGCATGTGAAAGCAATGAATGTAAATATAAGTGAACAGTGGAAAATAGTTTTATAAGTTACTGCAAGTGACAGTGCCTAACACATTGTAAATAAAATAGAAATGTAAATAATGTAAATAAAATAGAGAATTTAAATAGAAATATAAATGTGTAGTAATATAAGAATACGAGTATATATACTAAGAGTAATGAGAGTGAAAGTTTCACTCTAGCATGTATGAATACTGGGAGTTATGAAAGTGAAAGTGAAAGTGACAAATTCACTCTCAACGCTAGTATACAGGACGAGAAAGTGAATGCTATGTATTTTACTGAAAAAGAAATTGAATGCCTACAGTGACAATAAACTACTATTACTGAAGGAAACTTATGGATAAAGACTGTAGATAAATATAAGTGTTATATAGTAATAGAAATATAAAGTGTGAGTGTTTTTATAAATAATAAATGACAGAACACCAGCGGATCACAATTGGGAAGATCATACGTGCTCGTAATTTTCATTGCTTTCAGTGTGTTTTTTTTTTGGAGTATGGATTCCAAACTATTTGAGAATCATAGAATATTGTTTCTAGTGATAATATCAGGCTGTGGTAATCATATTACGGGTTGTCGGGAAGTGTAAAGTGAAGACTTCGTTACCCAACTTCAGAGGTCTCCACAAGTCCTACGGTACTCGACGAAGGCTCAACAAACATCCCAGGAGAAAGCTGAAGGTATGTGCCATATGCATATATAATTTTAATATTCTAGGACTAATAACTGATTTTTGGCAAATATTTTTAGAGTGTCTGTCGGAGCGCGAATGTGCCCGCGGGACACGCAAGTCAAAGCAAAACAAGCCCGTGGTTTAGGGGTTAAGGCTCAGAGAGGCAAAATTGTTGACTTCAGCTGTCTTCAAATAGGTAAATTTGACCTGTACGAGACCTCCAAGATGAAGAGGAGAGAGGAAAGGAAGGAGGCCGAAAGGATTAGACTTCTGAAGCATGAAGAGCAAACTAAAACAAGAGGCTCCCCCCAAGGGGAGAATCACACCAGCCGCGAGGCAATACGTATCTAGCGCGACTTGGAATTGTATCTTGACCTTGACCTAGTTTCACCAATTTCGAACTTGTAGGAGATTTTCATCCCTACTACAAACCTGTATATTTTTGTGATGATATCTTGAGCGGTAGCGAAGTTATTGTGGTAACAGATACTCAGACACACGGACATACAGGCAGACAGACAAACTAAAAAAACAATATTCGTATGAGATTTTCATCCCTTCTACACATCTGTAAAGTTTGGCCATGCTGTCTTTAGTGGTTGCGAAGTTATCGTGGTAACAGACACACAGACCTTGATCTACTTTCACCAATTTTGAGCTGATCTGAGTCTTGATCAAAACCATGCCTACAGGCTGTACTAGGCCGTCAGGACTAGTGAAATCTCCAAGGACCTTTGATTCAAAACATAAGTGTGGGACCATGGATCTGGCCAGGTGGTTGACATGCACCAACAGACTCTGCAACCTGTGGAAGGGGAAGCATAATCTTCAGGCTCAAGATATTCGGAACTTCAAGTCTCTTATGAAGTGGATTCTTGGCTGTTACTACCCAGTGTGGTTTAGAATTAAATCTCAACACAATTGGTTTCATGACTCCAACCATATTCTGAAGCAGGTGGAGCTCTTCAGGAAGCAGAATCAAGTTAATCAACAGCATTCTTGGGACACAGGTCAGAGAGGACCCTACTTTGCCCATAGTTCACAAATCCTCCAGAGTCTGCTGTGCTCTAGTGATGAGGAGCTGAGGAGATTTGCTGTTAACATATTCTTTAATACCATGAGGAAGAGTGACGAGCCTCTAGCTAAAAAGAAGAGGGGACTGAAGAAGATAGAGTACCAGTTGAGAATAATCCTAAGCTGAATGAAGAAGCTACAAGCCTACAGAACTTGATTTCTTGGGAGGAAGACATCCATGAACCAGTTTTAACTTTGAAGCTGAGTGCCGAGGATCTGATGGAGTTCTGCTCAGTGCCTATGGTGGTTCTTGATCTTCCTCTTCACACCTAAAGCATTGAAAGATGCGTTAAGCAGGTCACAAGAGCTGCCTGGACAGTCTTTGGCTAAAAAAGAGAAGACTGCCTCATCGGCTTCATCCAAGATTCTGCATATCATCGGGAAAGGTTTCTGGCTTTCAAAACCAATAATGACTACAAACTCTGAGAATTCAAGACCTACTTAAACCTCATAAGAACTCCTCATAAAAAGATTCAAGACTTAATAAACCTCTTAATAGGTTTTACTCTTCAGGAACTTCTTTTCATGATTTTTCTGCTGGCTTATTATGTACTTTTCTGCAGGCCAACTAAGAGAGATCAACCAAGAGGCCTGAAGCCTTAATAAATAAGGCATTTGAAGCTCCCTAAAGTGGCTGAGCAAGATATCTGAAGCCCAAATTTAATGTAACCTTCTAAGCTACTTAAAGTGCCCAAGGATGAGGCCAGCAGCTACAACCAAAAGTCCTCAAAGACCTTAAGGTCTTTAGCCAAAGGCCACACTCTTTCAGGGCTCAAGGAAGAATAGGCGTGTGTCTTTACTTCAGAGGTTGCAAGTCTCCCACCACAGTCTCATTGAGACTTTGGAACCAAGAGGAGCTCCTATTCAAGTCTTATAAAACTTAAAATTCTTAAGTTTTGCATGATTCCAGAGTAAAATCAAACAGACTGAGCGCCTATAAAATACCAGGTAATGAAAACATGAATTCAGAAAGGAAGAATTCAGGGATTACAGGAGGATTTGGAACTGAAGCGCTTGCTCAGCTGTCAGCTGAGGGCTAGCGATAGATATCAACTTTAAAAAATCATGATTTTGGGTAGGTAGATGGCCTTTTATTGACTTTTTGTAGACAACAGACCGCACTTTTAAAAATTTCACATACGAACACACCCTCGCCAGATCCCAGATCGAAAATATATATATATATATATATATATATATATATATATATATATATATATATATATATATATATATCAGACGGCATAATCCCGTAAGGGATTATATATATATATAACGTAAAATACGGGACAGGCAGTTAAGAATTTTAATTCATGAAAAAAAAAAAAAGTTAAAACCTGCATATAATGGAAAGCACAGAAATCAATGACGGATTCATAATGAAATTACTTTAAAGAAATTGACTAAACTCTCACTAATGGAAAAAGTAGAATCAAGTTTTATACTTAAACTGTTTGGAATATCTAGTAAAGTTGATGATAGTGATGACAATGAATCACTGTCACAGTTACTGGGTACTGGAGTGACGTCTTTGCGTGGTGGCAGCTCTGAAACTCGGCCACCCCGCTGCACGATTATGGAAGTGTCTTCCAGTACCTTCATTGTCATTCGAAAGGGAAATGATGGACTGCAAGAGAAGGGCAGTTTTTGCTTGTAATCCAGTGGTTTCTCATACAGAGGAGCTTGGGTCAAGAACAACAGCAACAACAATAATAAAAACATTATTACTTAAACTATAGGATATACGGTATATGTTACAGGAGTTTGTGAAGCCAGTGATTTCATGAAATCCCTAGGGAATTCGTGAAATGAGTTTAAATTAGGATGGGTTAATTATAGTGAGGTTAATTTAGCCTGCAGTTAGGTTAGGCTGCGATAATCTAGGTTTAGTTTTGGTTAGGCTAGTTAGGTTAGGTTAATTTATATGGAAGCCTAACATGACTTAACATTCATATAAATTAACCTAACCTAACCTAACTTCTATCTATATACCTAGGCTGCCTCTCCCCCCCCCCAAAAAAAAAAGAGGAGGTAGCCGAGACAGGAGAACAAACTCCCAGTCTACTTATCCACACACCTACATTTACTCGTATCTTAGCCCCAAGCGGAGAAAGGTCAGATTCTCACCGCACCACACCGCACGAGGGTTACCGCACAGTGCAATCAGCGACATCCACAGCTGGGCCCGACTGCAAAGCTAGTTTTTCCCTGCCACATCATAATGGACCCATCCCCTTACCTGCACTTGACCTGATCACCTGATCAGAGCAAATGCCGGAAAATATCCCCTCAGGGCAGTGTCACCTTTTATTCATTCACATTTTCTCTCCAGTCATCCCTATCACTTAAACTTAACCTAGATTATCCCAGCCTAACTTAACTGCAGCCTAAATTAACCAAACCTTAATTAACCCAACCTAGTTTAAACTCATTTCACAAATTACCTAGGGATTTCATTAAATCACTGGTTACACAAATGTCTTTTAACAGATACGTGTATACGAGTATATATATATATATATATATATACATATATATATATATATATATATATATATATATATATATATATATATACATATATATATATATATATATATATATATATATATATATATATATATTCCATTTATCCGAACACCGATAATCCGAAAATCCCAATAATCTGAATTTTGGAAGAAGGCTGACAAAAACTCCAAAAGTAAAAAAAAATCAAAATTAAACAATTCAAACTGGGCGACAAATGCGCCGAAGTGCCGAGCAGTGTGGTCATGGAAGTTTCATGGAAGGAAGCTTCTGTATACTTTGATAAACTGGTGCATTTCGTTGAACATAATAATTACAATGAGGCTGAGGTGATCAATTTCTATATCTTGCGAAACGAGTTCAACAAGAAACATGTGCAGGCTGTCAGGCAGGCTGATATCCGTGACTGGCAAAAATGCATGAGCAACGAGGCAGGTAAGTCCACTGATGGTTTTGGGACAATTCGTTGTCAAGTCCATTCGCCGTCACAACAACAGGAAGACAATTCGCCATCAGGACAATTCGCACCGTGGACGATTTCCCGTCATTCTGTAAATATACTTATTATTGATTAATTGATACTTTAACCCTTACAACGCGGGCATGTTTACCAATGTTTTGCGTTTCCCGTGGGGTTATTCGGGCTCCGACAGACTCTCAAAAAATATTTGCCAAAAATCAGTTATTAGTCATAGAATATTAAAATCATATATGCTTATGGCACATACCTTCAGCTTTCTCCTGGGATGTTTGTTGAGCCTTTGTCTGTTACCGTAGGACTTGTGGAGACCTCTGAAGTTGGGTAACGTAGTCTCCACTTTACACATCCCGACAACCAGTAATATGATTACCACAGCCAGATATTAACACTATAAACACTACTCTATGATTATCAAGTAGTTTGGGATCCATACTCCAAAAAAAAAAAACTGTGAAACCAGTGAAAATTATGAGCGCGTATGACCTTCCCACTTGCGCTAGTTCGCTCTTGTTACTCTGTCATTTATTATTCATAACCCCCTCACACTTTATATTTCTATTACTATATAACATATATATCTGGAGTCTTTATCCATAAGTTTCCTTCAGTAGTATTAGTTTATTGTCACTGAAGTCATTCAATTTTTCATTCAGTAAAATACGTAGAGAGCCACGGATTCACTTTCACTGTTATAACATCAAGTGTTTGTACTCATATTCTTATATTACTAATTACTTACATTACTATTTACATTTTCTATTGTATTTTCAATATTTACCCTTCTATTTTACTTACACTATGTTATTCACTGTCACTTTCAGTAAGATAAAACTATAATACACTGTTCAATCATATGTACTGAACATCCATTGCTTTCACTTGCTATTTACACATTATTTACACATTATTTTCACATTACTTTCCTTTCCCACTTGCACTTTTAGAACTGCTTCTGGCTGTGGTAATCAAAGAAGCAGGTAACACAGAGGGAAACCTGGCACTCAGCACACTGCCAAGAGGTGCGTTTGTGCTCAGGTGTGTGTCGGGTGGTATGTGCACACACCTGGCACCTGCAGATCGCAGCCTTCCTCTTGCCTGCGGCAGGCATTTGCACCAGTCTGTGCCGATCCATGTACGCCCTCTGCTCAAGTCTGTTGGGAAGTGTTACTGGATGGTGCCTTGGAGTTGCTGCTGTCACCCTACCATATCTTTCCAGCAGCTGCTGAACACAAGTCCTGGCGAACAACCTCAGGGAGAAAGACTTGGGTGGCTTGACCTTCATCTTGTACAGGATGAAGACGTTCAGCATCGTCATGTCTATGAGATGCAGAAAAACTTTCCTGTACCACCTAGTATTCTTCCTGAGGCAGTCAATCTCACCAATCATCATGTCGGACTTGTCCACCAACCGCATGTTGATATTGTAGTCTAACACAGCATCAGGTTTCATCACAGGTTCGCCTATCCTACGGTCGACCTTCCCACTGTCTGTCATTTCCCCCTTATGTACGGTGGTGAGCATGTCCACGACCCTCTTGTCATGCCACTGTATTGCCAGCATCTTCTCAGACTTGCATAGGTGCACGTCTCCTCGCTGCGAGGTTCCTGCCTCTGGGAATTTAGGGAAGTGGGCACGATTACTTTTGATAGTGCTGCAGGAGCCAATGCCGTGCTTTGAAAGGCATTTGGCAAGTTTCGGTGCTGTATAATAGTTGTCTGTATACAGCACATGATTCCCACCAAAATACTTTTCAAGGAACATTTCACTACACAGCCTGAGAAGCCAATGGGGTGTGTTTTATCCAGATCGATAGTGCTGGCTGAATAAATGACGAAGTCAAGGATGTACCCCGTCTTACAGTCGCACAGTACAAAGAACTTGATTCCAAAGCAATGGCGTTTGCTTGGAATGTACTGCACAAGCCGAAGACGTCCTCTGAACAAAACCAAGGATTCGTCAATGACGACCTTCTGCAAGGGGTGGAAGAATGACATAAACTTATCCTTCATTCTGCTCAGAATCTCCCGGATCTTCCAGAGTGGGTCAGTTTGGGAAGGTACACCATTGTCGGCAAAGTGCAGGTTTCCCATGATGTTCCGGAAGCGATCGCTGGCCATGTACTTACTGAAGGTGGGTGAGGGTAGTAAGGGGTCCATGGACCAGTATTCTTCCAACTCATGCTTCTTTGAGTGTGGCATGAGAAGCATGAGGGCGAAGAACACATACAGCTCCTGCACTCCCAGCATGGACCACTGTTGCATCTTGGCTGCACCTGTACCACTTGCAGCACGTTGTGATTCATACCTGTTGGTCTCATCACATATGTGCTGCATGACTTCGTCATCTAGGAAGGCCAAGAGGAAGTCCACACACTCAGCATCATCGTCAAGAGTGAAGGCAGGCTGTACTCCTGAGGAACTCTCATCAAAATCTAAATGTTCTGGGACAAAATCGGACCCTTCCGTCCACACGAAGGCATCCAGGATTCCCTGTCGTGGCGGTGTAGGGTGGGTGAGGGTGGTGGGTGTCTATGAGGGAGATTTACCACGTTCAAGGTCACTCGCACTGACCCTGGGTTGCCGTACAGCACTAGCAGCCCTTACTCTAGTAGCAACTCTACTTTTACGGGTCAGGGATTTACCTCTTCCTCTACAGCCTGCCTTCACAGTTGTTGCTGGTGGTGACTCCGACGACGAAGACTCCGGAGATAATTCAACAGAAGAAGAGGAAGAAATGAGTGAAGTGGGGCTTGGGGAACGGGGAGGTGAATCAACTCGGGACTCATGGCGGGCTGGGTCACATGGGGCCATTGTTTCGGGGCTAACACACTGCCTTTTCACTCCCTTCCCAAATTCCTTCCCTTGCTGCACTAATGGCTCCTTTCCCTTGGAGCTAGGGATAACTTTGGACACTGAAGCACTCGTACTAGTACTTTCTGGCACGATTTCCTCACCCGGCTCATCACACGAATCCCCCGAAGGGTCAGAATCACTATCCATCATCACCATTGACAATTCCGCTAGTTCACGTTCCACTGCAGAGTCACTTAGTCCTTTCCTGCTTCCCTCACGAGATTTTCTGGGTGTAGAGGTCACGGGGCCCTTTGCAATGGGTGCAGAAGCAGCAGAAATAGCGGGGCGCGAGTGTGACATGTTCTGACCACAGCAGAGGACAAGGAACTAAATGCCGTGGTTTATCTGAGAAGGTAAGGGTTGACAGTGACAATGAGGATGACAGCTGCTAACTTACACGCTAATAAATTATTAGTAGAAAATCTCAGCAATACATAAAGAAATAGGTAGTTCCAGGTGAATGTAAATGTCACTTAGGCTTCTCCCTTCCCTTCTGATATATATTTTTGTTACAGAAATAGATTACAAGGCATAATTCAAAGGGGAAATTAC
This sequence comes from Coenobita brevimanus, assembly GCF_032717465.1. Lineage (NCBI taxonomy): Eukaryota > Metazoa > Arthropoda > Malacostraca > Decapoda > Coenobitidae > Coenobita > Coenobita brevimanus. Next base: position 11,494,666 of record NC_136983.1, on the reverse strand, counting down.
CATGGTAATGTAGCGAATGAATGCATGTGAGGTGTTGTCAGGTGATAATTAGCCAATTCCTGGTGTATACCATTATCACTTACCTTATTTTTCTTTTGGTATATATTATTTCGTATAAGTTTAGGGCATAGGGCTTATTTCAAGGGATGAAATCTGTGGAAAAATCCGGGGGAGATTTGCTTAGCGCAGCGTGGCTGGGGAGGTGAGAGGACAGGGTAATGGAGGGGAGGTAGGGAGGGGAGTCAGGAAGGGGGGAAAATCGCTAAAATGTCAACAATGGATGGGAGAACAGATGAGATTTGGAGTGCTGACTAGTTGGACATTGGCAGTACTGATAGATGATACAAGCCACCACTTGAAAGCCTGGGATAATTCAGAATAACACAGAATCACAAAAGTGACGCCCTGCGGTATGATCCATTGCGCCCGAGCATCACGAAAGTGATGCCCCGCGGTTAAGGGGTTAATAACTAACTTTCGGGGGAATCTATCAAAGTCTATGTTCATTCAATAGCACAGGCTTTGGATATCATTTATAAGTTGCACTATTAGACAATAATTAACTTGTTTCTACCTTGCTGTAGTTGACTTTGAATTATATTCTAGCGTCACTCATAGCTGTCTTCATTAATTTCCATTGGTACTACAACATCCTGGGTATATTTTAAAACGACTTTAAAGAGATACACGTATTCAAAAACTAGTGTACTTGCTAAATAAACTGATATGTAAATAAACGATGAGGAATTGTCCTGACGGGGAATCGTCCACATTTTGATGGCGAATTATGCTTTTACAATACGTGCGTATTATTATTAACCTTGTACTTACTCTCTCTAATTGGATTTACCTGCCTACAACTGCTGTTTTCAACACTACGCATTACTGGTGAGTTAAACAACCCATTACATCTCTTAATTTACCAATTACAGTTCGTGTCTTAAGTAATACATTATTAAGTAAAAAAAAAATGGGTAATACGTAATGTTAATATGTGCCAAATTGTATTATGAATGAATGAAAAGTGATCCATTCAGTAAAATTTCAGTTTAAACATGAAATTAAATGTCTTACGGGTCCCACCCAAAAATCCGAAAAATCTGATAATCCGAATGATTCTCAGTCCACTGCCATTCGGATTAATGGACTTTTACTATATATATATATATATATATATATATATATATATATATCGATATATATATATATATATATATATATATATATATATATATATACAGAGAGAGAGAGAGAGGGAGAGAGAGTTTGGGAGGAATCTGAGTGTGAAATGGAGGGAGAGTAAGAAATTGTTTTGGAAGGAGGTAAAGAAAGTAAGGCAGTGTGAAAGGGGAAATAGTAGGGGAGTGAAAGATAAGAATAATGGATTGTTGGTGGAGAAAAGAGAGAAATTGAGGAGATGGAAGGAACACTTTGAGGATTTGTTGAATGTAGAAAGTGAGAGCAGTGCGAGTATAAGTTGTTGGGAAATGGCTGGGAGAAGAAGAGATGAGAGGAAGGAGAAACAGATCAGTAGGGCAGAAGTAGTGGAAGCAATGAAGAAGATCGAGTTGGGAAAGGCCCCAGGAATTGATGGAGTGTGTGGTGAAATGCTGAGGTATGGGGGTGAGATTGTTGTGGAGTGGATATGGAAGTTGTGTAGATTGGCTTGGGAAGAGGGAATGGTTCCAGAGGACTGGAAATCAGGTATAATTGTTCCTTTATACAAAGGAAAAAGGGAGAGAGAAGTATGTGGTAACCATAGGGGTATTTGCCTTCTTAGTGTGACTGGTAAAGTATATGGTAGAATACTCATTGATAGGGTTAGGCATATGACAGAGGAGCTAGTTGGAGAAGAACAAGGGGGATTTAGGAAGGGAAAAGGGTGTGTAGATCAGATATTTGTTCTAAGATGTTTAGTGGAGAAGTATCTAGAGAAGGGAAAGAAAGTGTACGCTGCCTTCATGGACTTGGAGAAAGCTTATGACAGAATAGATAGGCAAGTTATATGGAAGGTATTAAGAATATATGGAGTGGAGCGGAAATTGTTGAGTGCTGTGAAGAGTATGTACGAAGGAGCTAGGGCTACGGTGCGAGTGGATGGTGAGCTGAGTGAGTTCTTTGAACTCAATGTGGGACTGAAATAGGGTTGTGTGATGTCTCCATGGCTGCTTAATATATACATGGATGGGTTGTAAAGGAGGTGCAAGGTAGGGCAGTGGATGTGGGGGTGTCTCTGATGAATGAGGGTGAGATTTGGAAGATTCCGGTGTTGCTGTTTGCTGATGATACAGTATTGTTGAGTGAAGATGAATGGGAGTTGCAAGGTTTGGTGAATGAATTTGGGACAGTGTGTAAGAGGAGGAATCTGAAAGTTAATATAAACAAGAGTAAAGTTATGGTGTTTGAGAGGAATGAAGTCACAGAATATACAGTAAGGTTGGATGGTGAGGATATGGAGAATGTGAGTGCATTCAAGTACGTGGGTATTGTGATGAGTAAGGATGGAACTTTGGGGGATGAAGTGCGTGAAAGGGTACAGCAGGGAAGGAAGGTTGTTGGTTCACTGAAAGCAGTGATGAGGTATAGGGAGGTGAGTATGGAAGTTAAGAAGTCACTGCATGATAGTATTCTGATCCCTCCTGACGTATGGAAGCGAGGCGTGGACCCTGCAAGAGGGGAACAAGTCAAGAGTGAGAGCAGTAGAAATGAGTTACTTGATAGGAGCATGTGGAGTGACATGGAGGGACAGGTTGACGAATGAAGAAGTGAAGGAACGTTGTGGGTGGATGTGGATGTGGTTGAGAAGATTAGGAGAAATACACAGGTGGT
>NC_136983.1:11376837-11486837 GCF_032717465.1 Coenobita brevimanus | reverse complement strand
GAGAGTATGTTCTCCCCCCCCCCCGTTTGTTTGTTTGTTTGTTTGTCTGTTAGCAGGATTACTAAAAAACTAAAAGAGAGATTTAGACCAAATTTGGTGGGAAGATTGCCCAAATCCCAGGGAAAAATCGATAAACGTTTGGGACCGATCCAAGTAGTATTACAGATTCTGGATCCGGAAAACACTTTTTGCTAAACTATAATCACTGATGAAAAAAACAAACCTATTATGAAGGGTGGTTTGGAAATTACGTCACCCATGTCGTTGAGATGCTTTCCACTGAGTGCCCCTCTAGTTCAATCTGTTTCCTCCCTTCCCATACCATCAAATGCGGTGAGTCCAGACACGAGAAATTAAGGGATCTTGTTTTTCCCTCTCCATTGTTTGTCTCTCTTTGGGCGGGGAGTTTTCCAGCTATTTTTAGTTTTTTGTCCTTCTTACATGTCAGCATTAAAAAATCCTTACGTAACAGTTCTCACATTATCGCATTAGCTACCCCCACACGATGATGTAATGTGTTATATGCGTACTGAGACATAAGGTATATGAGAACAACGTAAGCTATCTTGTTGTTGTGCTTGGAGAACGTTTAAATAATCGCAAAACACATACCGGAAAAAACAAACAACATATATATTTCATAGGACGTATTACGTTCGCCATCACTGCCACTCACCCACCTCATCCTGCCCTCTTGCCGTTACACACTTTTTCTACCCCTCCACCCCCCCCCCCATCGTTTTACACAGACTTTGAACGTTAAACGAAAATGCTTGCATCGCCGAAGCTGCCACTCTTACAAAACCCATTATCACAGGATGGGATAGCATTGCCCTGTTTCGCCGCCATCCTCGACCATCCCACCGACCCACACTACCTCTTTTCTGTCCGACTACATGGAACACATAATTCTTTTCCCAACACCATCGCCGCCCCTCTTTCTACTCCCCCCACCACAGGATATCGGCATCCCGAACTGCTCCACCACCCACCACCATTTTTGCCCATCGCACCAAGTACTTGCCACCTGCCCCACCCATTTCTTGTTACTCAGCATTTGGAGTGCACGTCGCAATTCCTACCTGTAGCATATTCTTCACGTATCATACACAACGACCTACCGCCATCCCAATCCACTTTGTCCATTATTCTCCGCCAATTCCAACCATCCCATACAATCATTTAATACCTGAACTGACATCTCATCAGCTAATACACCGAAGGGGATGATTCTGGCCTCCTTACACATAAGATCATCTGTATTAATCCTAACTGATATGAAAGACCTAAAGGGACCTAAAGTGACCTAAAGGACCTGAAGGATCATCCCTCAAAATACACTGCATTAACTGGGCAGATTTTTGGTACACGCCTTTACAGGAATAATCTCAGTCAATAGTAAACAGAGCTTTACCTGCTTGACGTAAAATGAAACGATGCCCTTTAAGAGAAATAAACTAATCCTGATCTGATCTGACTAACTTGAACATCAATAACTAGATCCCATATAAGCTGACATGAGTGGTCATGATATGACCTAAATTCTCTGTCTGTCTGTTTGTCTGTCTGTCTCTCTGTCTGTCTGTCTGTCTGTCTCTCTCTCTCTCTCTCTCTCTCTCTCTCTCTCTCAGGGCATATACCAGTGGGCCCAATTGGAAGTGAAGGATCTGAATGGACCTAACTGGACTTAAATGGCCATGAACTAACCCGAACTTTCTCGAACAAACCTGAACAAAGGAGCTGATTGGACCTAACCAATCCAAATGGACCTAACTGAACTTGAGGAGTAAGCCGACATGGAAGCGATGCCTAACGAGACCATAGAAGTTAACGCTGAAGTTTAATACGAAATTCCTGCTGCCTCCAGACTGTTTCATTCAATTTGATCTTAGAAAAAATTTGAAGGCACTGTAAATGAGTTTCCATTAACCCTTTCTCTTCTCTGGCATCCTTGATTTATTCATGTCATCAGCCGACCATTTTAGTCGACCTTCGAAATACATCACGTAGTGACTGAGTTTAAAATAATCTACGTAAATTCCTTTGACACCATGTTTCCCCTTGGACTGAGCAAAACCAGTCGGTGGAAGAAAGAATAATAATGATGTTATGGTATGGAAGGGGTTGATGCAATTATAAGAAAAACCCGCACATTAATAACAGAGATAAACCCACAGTTGCATCAACACGAAACGAAATTACAAGCAAGAAGTACACCAAAGGACGTGGAAAAGAGATTTCTCGGTGCTGATGGTGATTTAAAAAAAAAAAAAAGAAAAAAAAAGACAATGTTACTCAAATGATGATGATGATGATGATGATGATAATGAAAATAAGGATGATGATACTGGAAAAAGAGATAACACCTACCTACCTTTAGGGGAAAGGTAAAGCAGAAAAGGGGAACGATATGGGGAACAAGGTTTTGCTAAATTTCCGGCAGCCATATCATAACCAACAAGTTTACGGCGGAGTGCACTTTGTCCCTGAATTTTGCTCTGGGTGACATATTGACAGGAAGGAGACGCTGGGGGAGAGGGGGGAAGGGATGGAGAGAGGATAAGTGAAGGAAGGGATAGGAGTTGGAGGGAAGGAGAGTGGGGGAGGGAGAAAGAGAGGATAGACGAAACAAATGAAAGAAAGGAAGGGAGAATGGAAGAGGAAGAGGAGGGAGACAGGGCAGACTGAAGAATGAAGGAAGGACACGAGATATGGGAGGATCGGGGAGAGCAGAGGTAGATTGGAGGGAGACAGGAGAGAACGAAAATGGAGAGGTATATGGAGGGAGATGGGGAGAGGAAAACTGAGGGAAGACGGATAAGGGAGAGAGGTGTTAGACACAGCAGATGGAAGAAGGGGGAGGGGGGAGGTTGAAGGAGAGAGGAGGAGCGGAAATGGGGGGAGGGAGGAGGAGGGAAAGTAGAGCAAAATGTTCACCGGGAAAAATAGGATGCGAGACGATTAGTAGGAAGTTAAACAAGGGGGATCAGGAGAAAGAGGGAGAGTGAGAAGAAATGGAAGACCGCAGGAAAGGGAGAGAAAGAAAGCATGAGTGGAGAGAAGTGAAGACTTGAGAGAGGAGAGTATGGATGTTGAATGTAAGATAAGAGCGATGGAATGAAGGATGGGGTGGGGGAAGATGAAAGGAGAGAGATGGAAAGGGGGAAGGAAAGAGGGGAAGACTAGAAGAGAGTATGGGGAGATATGAAAAACGAGGAAAACAGGAAAATGGGAGAAGGATTGGGTGAGGAGAGTGAGGGGAGAAGGAGAAATGTGGCTGTGAGGCAATGGGAAGTACAAATGAATAATGTGAAACTGGTAAATGAAGGGAGGAGCCCCCCCCAAAAAAAATGAAAGAACGAATGGAAGATGAAGAAAAAGGACAGTGTGCAGAAAGTGAGAGGGATAGGAGAAAGAAAAGTAGGCGGGAAGAGAGAGAATAAGTAGTATGGTGAAGATTGTAAAAGTGTGAAAGAAACACAGACAGGACTGAAAGAATCAGCTAGAAAGGGGAGAGATAGAAAGGGAAGGAGAGGAAGACAAGATAATTAGGAAAATAAAAAGAAAGTAGGAGAAATGTAAGAAAGGAGGAAACGGGAGCAAGTACAGACAATAGAACTGAAGAAAGAATAGGGAAATATATCTACCTCCTCGCTCCCAGAAACCGAGCCACATTAATCGGAAAACAGCTGGAGAAAGAAGAGAAAGAAGAGGAATATGAAAATGAAATAGGAGAATGGAAAGAAAGAAAGACAAAAGAAAGCAGGCAAAGATAAAGGAATGTATCTCCCTCTTCCCCTTATCCTTGATATGAGCCACGTAAATCCGCACAACAGCAGAGTTTGGTTGTGGTGAAGGAAACACTTTGGGTTGACGGTGGCAAGCACGTATCCGATGGCACCAATGTCTGCTCTTATCACAGCAGTCACAACCATTGCTTTTGGTTATTGCGAAGGATGAAGGAGACTCGCATCCAATAACCAATAATATTCCAAAAATTTCCGTGAGATATTGTGAGACTGGTTTCCCTTTCACGATGTAAGTTTTAAGCATATGGTGGAATAACCAAATTATCCATGTTCACCATTGCTCTAAGACAGTGTTCTTCAACCTTTTGTAAGTTCATGTACCCTTCCGGTAGCTTTTGAGAAATTCATGTACTCTGGGTCCTAGGACGATTAAAAAAAAATTACATGAATCTTGCAAGTTTTTCAAGACTGAAAATATATTAAATAAAGGAATCTGGTCTCTATTTCAAGTCTAGGAAAAAGCTACTTCGTCCTAAATAATTGTTATATAGGTGACAAATGTATGATATAACATAATTATATGCGTATATATTTTGTATTTCTAATTTTAAGTGTGCATAACAAGTCCTTTTACAAATGGTTGAAAAAAAAAATCGAATGGAATATCACATTATATACACAAGTTGTAAAAAAGCTAATTAAGAAGGTTTTATATTCAGTGGTTGGGCTGCTGCTGATTAGTTCCAAGGTTCTTTTCAAAGCGAGGTTTTATTTCATTTTCCAGTGCCCCTCTCATCAAGAAATCCACATCTTGTAGTTGGTTTCGCTATTTGGTTTTAATATCTACCGAATTAAAGAAGTCTCTCTCTGTCAGATATATTGTTGGCATCTGAACTAGATAAGTCATGGCCATTCGTGCAAGTTCTTGGTAGTCTTGAATTCCTAAAAGTTAGCACCAGAAATTTCCATGGTAGGAGAATTCATGGAATGATGACCTCTGTGCAAAAGCAATGGACAGTTCTAGCAAAGTAGTTGTCAGTAATTCCAGATTGGTTGATCTGGTATTACCTAATACAAAGGGATACACAATGTACATACATTCCTAGGGTGCTCTTGCCTCTTGTTAAGGGAAATAGATACTAAACTTCTTTACCAGACTGTCCAAATGAAAAATATCAAAACCCCTAATATTTTCCTCCAGTGAACGAGATAGCACTTCCCATTTGCACTTTTAAGAACTGATCAAGGGAGGAGAAGCTATAGAGATCCTTAGTTTCAACGTTTCATTTCCACAATCCTGTCTTCAACCTGAAAGCTTCAGTCTTGCCAGTCACGTCAAAAATATCACCGCCATTGCCTGGAAGTGATAGGTTTATTTGATTGAGCTACTCAAAGACAGAAGCCATGTATGATAACCTGTCAATCCAGTAGTTGTCCTCGAGATTGACAGCCATTTTGTTTTCTTTTTCTGTCAGAAACATGCACACTTCTTGCCTTAGTGTTAAAAATTTGTTTAATACTTTACCATACTTTGCCGTTAGACAGCCAACGAACATCTGAATGCAGTAGAAGATAACAGAATGCTGCATCCATTTCCTTGAAAAACTGTTCAACATGCGATTTTTTTTTGCTCTTGCACGGATATCATTCGTTATCTCACCATATATATACCTGTTCCTTCAACTGTCTACACCACATTACATGCACATATCACACCATCTATTTCCACTCCCTGTAGCAATGGCCGTTGCATCATTGCTAGCAAACGAGGTGGTATCTCGGATTGCCACCATCGGCAGGGTAGGGCTGGCAGCACAGGGTCCCGCCGGTCAATATCAAGCGACTGTGCCAGCAGGAATTGCTGCAAATTTCATTCATGCTCGTCAACGGAGAAGTGCAGGTGTGGCCTAATTCTTCACCAATATCCTTGGTCTCAGCACCAATCTGAATTCAGTTCATTTTTTCCTACAGTCCACATCCTCTCTGGCCCTGTTCCTCACAAAACAACAAATCTCTCCCTCTACCGAAATATCCCCATTTTGGCCCTCTCTTCCATCCTTCTTTCCTTCCATCCTCTTCTGTCTCCCTTTCCTTCATTCTTTCCTCTTCCTTCTGCCTATGGGTGACTTTAGACTCCCTCTTTTATCTTTCTTTCCTTCATTCTTTCCTCTTCCTTCTGCGTGTGGGTGACTCTACACTGAGAGACAAGCCAAATGGTTTCCTGTACACCAGGAAACCATTTACTACACTGGGTGGTAACCATATAACCAAATTTTGGCTCCTGGTGGTTTAGTGGGTAATTACGGCTCTCCAATCAGATTGAACCAGTGAAGGTTTATATCTAAGGTGTGGTTGGGGTTTATTGCTCACGTAATGCCACTCAGGGATGAGTGAGGCTGGTCACTCTCATCTTAAATCTGAGGACCAACCTGCCTAGCCCCAGGCTCCTACGCTTCTCACGGGGCAATGTAGGATTGGATGATGAATGAATGATGAAAAATGTTTTATTGGTTACCATCTCCTCACAAACTTCCGTAACAAGGGCGGCACCTGTTGTTATATCAAATCTGAATATGCAGCTGACAATTTTAAACTTCACTTCAACTAATTTTGATTACCCACTGTATAAACTAAATTATCTAATTATTACCAAATATATCTGTGCAGTTCATTGCTTCCCCAGTGCTTCTTCAGAACCCAGTGTATTTGACTCTATATCCACACAGTTCAGTAACTTTAACCTTGCCCTTAGCACCAAATTTACCACTTGGGTGATTCTAATGTACATAATGTTGAATGGTTATTGCATTCTGCTGGGACTGACAATACTGGTCTAGAAGGCGAGCTGTTTGCAGAATCATTAAATCTCACGCAGTTGGTAAAGCAAGCAACCAGAATACCACATAATCCTGACCATAATGTCCATCTCTTGGATCTGTTCCTAACAAATAATCCAGATCAATACAGTATAGAAGTATTGTCACCACTTATATCCTCTGGCCACAATCTCATCAAAGCCTAATTAGTTAGCCCGCCCCAGACCTCCCCGTTCTGAACCTGTCAGGGTGATTTGATGACACTTTGATAGGGCAAACTGGGATGGATTTAGAAATTTTCTTGTTGACATTCCATGGCAGTCTTTCTGGTCTAGTGATGTCATTTCTACCAAGTCCCACATTAATGACTTAATACTGGCTGGAATGGATTTATTCATACCAAGTCAACAGTTCCCTAAAAGATGGAACTCTTTAAAATAATTTGATAGCAACTGTGCCAGAGCAATGACTCAAAAGTCATTAGCATATAACTCTTCTCTAAAACTGAAAACATCTGAATCACCCTGTCAATTTAAAATTGCTAGAAACCATGCAAAAGCTGTAATAAATCTCGCTAAATCAAACTTTCTTCAAAATCAAGCATCAAAACTACTCAACAACCATAATGACAATAGAATATTCTGGTCAACTCTAAACTTTTTCAATAATAACTTTAACAAGTCATCATCCATTCCCTCATTAAAATCATCAGATGGCAACATCACAAATGACCCGCGTGGGAAGGCAAATATCTTTGCCAAAACATTTGTCAGAAACTCTACCATAGAGGAAGTCACCCAGAATATCCCATTGCTAGAGCTTGACTTCCCCAAAACTGTTCCACTTAAAGTACAGACAAGATACGTAAAATCCATCCTAGACATTTTACAAACCAACAAAGCTCCAGGCCCAGATGGAATTCCTCCAACTGTTTTTAAAAAGTGTTCCCCTGAACTTGCCTCTGTTCTAGCTAAATTATTCAGACTATGCATACATACTTCTTCGTTCCCTAATTCATGGAAAGAAACCAATATCCACCCAATTCCAAAGAAATGAAGTTCCTCCAACCTCTCTGATTACAGACTGATAGCTGTCACATCTTTGTTTTGGTAAAGTATTTGAAATGTAATAAATAAGCACATAGTTAAACATCTTGAATCCAACAACTTAATTAGTGATAGACAATATGGTTTTCGCTACGAAGATCCACCACTGACATACTCAACCTCCTGACTCATGTCACTCATCAATCACTTGACCAACATGGAGAAACATATGCAGTAGCCCTTGATATTTCTAAAGCTTTCAACAGTGTGGCACCATTCCCTGCTGTCCGGACTCCCTTGCTGTGGACTAACGTCTTTTGTTCCTCTGCTTTCCTCATAACTCAGCGACAGAAAAATGAGAGTAAAAGTAGATGAGGTATATTCCAATTTCCACTCAAATAATGCCAGCTGTGCCACAGGGGTCACTTCTGGCGCCAACACAGTTCCTGGTTCACACTAATGATCTCTTATCTGTCACCCACAATCTCATCCATTCATATGCAGATGACTCAACACTTCACAGTTCATTCTCACTCAAACACCCATTTGCAGAGTCTAATATCTCTAACACTCAACTCAGTACAGCCACCTCCATACATCAAGACTTATCTAAGATCAATGAAAAACCAAATACATTCAATTTACTAATAGACAGGTATTGCCAGATTCGTATGTTACCTTCAGTGCTACTAATATTCCTATCTCCAAAAGTAGTGAAATTCTCGGTGTCTTACTTAACAATGCCCTCAGCTGGACCTTTCATGTCAGATCACTTGCTAAAACCTCCCCAAAGAAACTCGGATTATTGTACAGAGTCCATAACTTCTTCACTGACGGGCAGTTAGCTATAATTTATAAGTCATGTGCACTCTTAGCTTTAATATTGCTTACCCTTGTGGAATGGATGTAGAGAGCTTGCACTAATACAACCAAACAAAATTCAGAACAAAGCTGTTGGAATTATCAATAACCCTACATGTAAAAAGGAACGTTGTCTCCATTTCATTATATTGTAGATACTTCTATGGCTAATGTTCAGACGAAGTTGCATCCATTTGCCACCTCTCCACGCCTTCCCCTGCGCTACACAGGAATATGGTAGCACTCATGACTTGGTTGTCACACTACCATATTGCAAAATTCTGCCTATCAGAATTTTTTTTTTTTTTTTTCCGAACTGCATCTCTTTGGAACTCGCTTCCCCAGAGTGATTTCCCCTCTGATTTCAACCTATTGCTGTTTAAATCCAACTGTTACAGATTTGTTATGAAAGAAGGACACCTGTAATCGGTGTATGGATTTTTTTTTTATTCTGTTGTTTTCCCTTCCTCTGTTCTGTACTGTATTTAAAAAGAAATAAACTTGCATAAAATACGTCGTAGTACAGGGCATCTTACCATCGCGTTTACAGCAAAAAGTTTTTGATCATTACGTTCTCCCTGTACCGAAGTATGCATCAGAGTTATGGACAACAAACGAACCGCTGAAAAGAAAGTATCCAGAGAGGTATGGAAAGATCGATGTTAGGAATCATTTTAAGAGAGACATCAGCTTGGGCTGGGAAAGAGAGTGAAGTTAAAGGTGCAATATAACCAATAAAAAAAAAATTGGTAGTTGGCTGGCTATAGTCGTAGAAGACGTCAGATGAACAAGGAAAGCAACAGACAGGGTAATAACTGATTCAAAATAAATGCCAGTGCATTCGCCCACAAATCCGTATTGTCCACCATCATCAAAAATTAGATCAGTGATCCTCTGGCAATCAGAGGAATATTATCACAACTTTGTCAAAATCGGAAAAAAAAAAGTATTAGGGTTTCACTGTTTTCTCCTACTGAGTTAAATATCACAGCAGCATTCAGAAGCCTTAACCCGCGGCGTCCCGTCGACGTTCTTTAACGTCCACACGTTTTGTCACTGCCAATCCCGTCGACGTACATAAACGCGAAAAAATTGCAAGGTCCCTAATGTGCACAATTTTCAATTTTCTCGAGTGATTTTTGGCATGTATACACGTGACACCTTCCTCTACAAGATGCCAGGTAGGGACAATGCATTACCCAGCATGACCCCCTCCCCCCCCTGCATGCCACGGTCTCAGCAATTCACCTGTTATCAGTGACCTGGCCAGTAAAGCCATGTCATGCCACGGTACGAAATTCAGGGCCAGAGTGATTCCCCAATCAATGACAATGTGGAGGACAAATTTTACATAGCATTAGAGGAATAAACAGTCAGAAATGATGATCAGGTAATGTGGCAAAAAAAGGTCAGGTATGGTGATGAGTTAGTGAGTGAAACAATACTTATATTGCCTATATTACTGCTTGAAACCCAATGTACACTCGTACTACATATAAATTTGTACCAAGTAAATAAATAAATACCGTTTATGAGTGGTGTGAAATAGTTATCCTCCCATAGAACTCGTTTTCTTTGGTGCCAGCCTGTTGGAAAACCCAGTAAGGTAAGGAGGTACTGCTACCTGTATCGAGTATTTGAAACCTCAGGTGAGCGATTTCTCTATGAATTTTCAATGTTTCTCACCAAAAGCGGAGGTTTGAGCCAAAAAAAAAAAAAATCCAAAAATGGTCAGGATTGGGGGGAGTCAGTGGTGGAAAAGTGGTCGGGATGGGGCGGGTTAAGTCTGGGTTATTATGTTAGTGAAAGTCATTGAGGATAACAGGCATTTGAAGAATTTCTAATAGTAACCCATTAAGTAACCATTCTCTTCACTGAAGGTATGAGAGAAGATTCTAAATAATGGCAAGCCAAAAAAAAAAAAATCTTTTTATTTTTCTTCAAAAGCCTCTGGCAATAGGAGGCATATCATCATAGTGTTATCAAATAACTAACAAACAACTCATATATCCTGGGAGACTACCAACCTGTGTGAATTCAATTTGATGGCCTGATTATGAGACATTTGGGAACATTCATACAAAATACATAGATGAAGGCAATTACTTTGTCATCTTGCTAGGCAGGCAGTACAGACCAAGAGAAAGACTAGCAACTAGGTGGTGTAAAGAAAAAATAATCCATCAAGAGATACAGAACAGGGTCCCAGCCAAAGACACAGAACAAGCAATGAACACAGAAAACTTGCTACAGATCTCAGACCCGAATTCGGGACGATGGTTTAAACTTCGAGTTTAGGGCTGGTTCAAACCACGGACTGGGGATTACACGATTCCAGATTATAGCCTAGGATTTAGTCATATTCATGTTGTTGGACTGTATCACAAAAAAACAAGACTGAGTAATGTGGGAGTTGCACCTCAGACTTAAACACACATTTGGAGACTGTGATCACAGCCAATCAGTGTGAGTTTTTAGCTTTGGTTTGATTTGAATGTAGCAGGAAACCCAGCCACTAAAGAAATAGAAAGTATTAGTGGATTAAGACGACAAAAAGTAAAATATATACTGAAATATAGGTATAACACGAGTGGATACATAAAAATCACTCACCACAAATAATGCAGTACATGTGCAGTTCCTTATTTCTATATATATTACTATTACAGTTATAACTATCTGCCGTTTGTCAATTTAATAATGATACAAGTCTTAATGTACTAGCCATTATCAGTTTTTCATTACTGATACGACTTAGAAGTACCAACTTAGAGATTATTATGTCCAACCGCTTCAATCCAACTGCATCGCAGGGGAGTGAAAATTTATAAATAGCTTGTTTAACTTATGTAAATTACCATTGCTTATCCTTCCTGAAATAGCTATAAATTATTGATAAAGCATTGTATTTAGGTTGGGTATTAAAAAATATATATTCACTGATGAAAGCATTGACATTACAGTAGGCTAGCTGTTAGCAACTGACGGTTTTATTATACCAAGTTGCAGGGGTACCTGGTTTTGCCGGGCCAAAAGGCGAAAACTGTAATCCTATTTGTTCTAGATCAGTCATTCTTTCCACTCCAGAAAGACCATGTACCTCTTATGCCTCTGAAGAGGGATCATAAGAGGTCCAGGAACTTTCTATTTCAGCTTTCGTAGACTAACACACAGTATTTGTGCGCACTTGTTTACCAATACCAATGACCACAAATGAACTCCGACCAGTGACCTCAAATGACCTCGGAGGCCAACCTCACATAGCCTATGTCCGAGCTGGAGGTCACGTGAGTCTCCATGCCAAAAATTGGGCTGCAGGGGTACCAGCCGTTGCGCGGGTCAAAAAGGCAAACACTACTGGTGACCTCAAATGACCCTGATCAGAATTTTGATCCCCTTAAAACCACCCTTGGGTGACCCTGATTCAAAATATATATATGGGTCTTGTCGTCTCTGGCCCTTGGTTAGGGCGTTATTGAAGGACAAACAAATAAACAGACAATGCAGTTTTTTTTATATATGTAAATGTAGAATGATGTCTAATAGGTCACTGTTTGCCCAGTAAACAGTTTTGTTAGAGGTACGGTAATCTCTTCCCTTCCCGTGGTCAGCGTGTGATTGAGAAGGGTTCAGGGGACTGTAGGCGAGTAATCACGCAGTATTGCCGAACAAAATTAGCTGGAAAAGTGCTAACCCGAATTTAAAAATGCGGTAACCTATAGGTGAAAACTCACGTTATAATGGATTTCAAAACGGGCTAGATAGTGAATAGAGCCTAAGGCCAGATAGTTTCTACAACTGATAAAGTTCTATGACAGAGAAATAAGTTACGGTAATAACAAACTATTGTTTGGTTTGTACAGCTTTCTCGGTGTAGAGAGGACAATTCTGATATTTAATTTTTATGACATCACGCATGTCACCAAATAGTCTCCTTTCCACAAACTGTTGAGTCTGTAGAAATATCAGGAAAGAATAACCTAGTGTTAATGTTGACATTTGCCAGTCCTGTCTCCCGTCCTACCACCCTCTCGAGGCGTAAAAAGCCGCTAATCGACTCAACTGACCCGAGCGGCACAAAACCTCATTCTGAATATCGATAATCTGATATTAAGCTGCAGTCCAGGGCTTAAACTGGGAATTAAGTTCAAAACCGACTCTTGAATTTGGGGCTTAGGGTTCTGGAATGGGAAGAAATAACGCAAGACTGGGATAAATGGAATGAGAATAAATAATGCAAGACTGGGATAAATGGAATGAGAATAAATAATGCAAGACTGGGATAAGTGGAAGTGTTTGGGAGAGGCCTATTTTCTGCAGTGAATATATCATTATCTATCTGTCTATCTATCTATATATATATATATATATATATATATATATATATATATATATATATATATATATGCAATTAAATCAATAACACGTGATTCAAACATATGATAATAACCACAAGGAAAAAGAAACACGAAATATCCCAAGCGATTACGTGTATTCATATCTTGGCGGGGGAACAGAGCGAAGGAGGTGGAGCACCCCTGTCTTTTTTGTACAGAAAGAAGAAGGAACTTTCCCCTCCTTCTTTCTGTATAAAGAAGACAGGTGTACCCCACCTCTTTCACTTTGCCCTCCCCTGAATCTGAATGCTGTACGCGAAAGCGCTCGGAATATTTCGTGTATCCTTATCCTTGTGAATATCAGCACATACAGTATATATATATATATATATATATATATATATATATATATATATATATATATATATATATATATATGTGTGTGTGTGTGTGTGGAAAAGTATAGGTATTTATGGGAGAAGGAAGAGGAAAAGTATTTGTGTGGAATCGGGGGAGATGGGATACAGATGGTGCGTCACATGAGGTAAAAGGGAAGATTGAAAGGAAGAGAATAAGGGGTGACGGTGCTTCAGCTTGGATGAGAGAGAGAGAGAGAGAGAGAGAGAGAGAGAGAGAGAGGGTGAGAGAGAGAGAGAGTACTTTTATTCTATATCGTTTTACCCATGTAAGTAGAGTGGTAGGAAAAGAATTGTGCGCGTAAGCGGGGAGGGGGGTAGAAGGGAAAGGAGGAGGTAAGGATAGTGGATGGAAGGAGGATAGATAGAAGGAATGAGGAATGGGGAGGAAAGGAGAGAGAGGAAAGGAAGAAAGGATGAAAGACATGAAAAAATGGGTAACGTGAATTTGAAGGAAAGAATGCAAGGGTGAAGTGAAGGAAAGAATTGAAGGAGGTTAGGAAATGGAGAGGAACGGAAAATTTGAGGAAATGAAAGAAGGAGGTAGGGGCAAGTGGAGGTAGCCTAACAAAGGAGGAGGACTGGGGGGAAGGAGGAAAGGGAGGATAAAGGAAAGTTATGTAGGATGGAAAGGAGAGTGGAGGCTTGGAAATGTGTAGGGAAGAGAAGAGAAGGGATGGTGAAGAGAAGGTGAAAAGAAAGGTAGGTGAAGGGAAGTGAAATGAATGTTAAAGGAAGGTAAGGTGTAGGAAAAGGAAGGGCAGGTGAAAGGAAGTGAAAGGAAAGGAAGTAAAGGGAAAGGAAGGCGAAGGAAAGGGGAGGTGAAGGGAAGGTAGGTGAAGGGATGGGAAGCGATGGTGAAGGGAAGGCGAAGGGAAGGGAGGGGAAGGTGAGGAGAAGAAAAGATGTAGGAAACGGAAAGTGAAGGGAAGGGCAGGTGAAGGAAAGGAAAAGTGAAGGATGGTGAAGGGAAAGGAAGGTAAAGGAAGGGAAGGGAAGGGGAGGCGAAGGAAAAGGAAGGTGACAGGAATGAAAGATATAAAAACGGGAAAATGAAGAGAAGGTGAAGGGAAGGAAATGTGAAGAAAAGTGAGGGGAAGGGAAGGTGAAGGGAAGGAAAAGGAAGGGAAGGTGAAAGGAAAGGAATGTGAAGGGAAGGGAAAGTTAACGGAAATTTAGATAAAGGGAAAGGAAGAGGAAGATTAAGTAAATGGAAGGGAAAGTGTAAGAAAGGGAAGGTGAAGGGAATGGAAGGTGTTGGGAAGGGAAAATGAAGAGAAAATAAGGAAGAGATGGGGAAGAGAAAGGAAGGAAAGGTAAATGGGAAGGAAGTTGAAGGAGATGGAAGTTAAAAGGCAGTGAGGATGAAAGTAAGGGAAGATGAAGAGAAGGATGAGGAAGGGAATATGGATGGAAGGGAAAGTGAAGGAAAGGGAAGGGGGAGAGAAGTGAAGGTGAAGAGAGGAGAGGGTGAAGGGAAGGGAAAAAGAAGAAATAGTTACAATAAGAAAACGATTGGAAACGTGAAAAGATGATGACGAGCAGGAAAGCATGTGGAAAAAATAGATAAAGAAAAAAGGAGAGGGGAGCGGACTGAGGAAGATCATGGACAAAGGAAAGCGACGGAGAAAAAGGAACGAAACACGGAAGAAGGAAAACGAAGGAAAGAAAGGGAAAATGAAAACGAAGGAGAGGATATATGAAGGAAGGAAAATGACGGAGAGAAAGGGAGGGAGACGGAAAGGTAAGGGAAGGAAGGTAATAACAAGGAAAGCGACGGAGATAATAAATGGAGAAGGAAGAGGAACGACTAAAGTAGGATCAGGAGGAAAAAGAAGGGAGACATGGAATGTGACAGAAAAGCAAAGTGGATGGAAGGGACTCTTAAGGGAAGGAAAGAATAAAAAAAAATGAATGAAGAATGAAGAAGAAATTAAGTTATTGAGTAATGAGAGCAGGAAGTTTATATCCAAGCACATAAAGATTATTAAGATCCAAAAGCGTGCCAGAGACGTCCTGTTAAAAATATCAGTTACCAGAAATTGTGTAACGCTGATCCGATTAATTTACATTTGGTAAGTGGTTAAGACGGAACAGGACTGAAAGACTGAGAGGGATGCATGGAGACAAATACTGAAGAATTGTAGAACTAGCAGGCAGAGATAGCTGGACGCACATAGATGCAAATATACAGTAGCCTACATGCATGCAAGCATGTACAAACTTGGGTTACCTTGGCATACCAGAGATGAGGTTTAATCATTAAATACCTCAAAACAGAAAATTTGTAGGGAAAAATGTTCATAGAAGTTTGTAAAAATAACCAAATATTTACTTTTAATGGGAGGATGGGCGATTATTGTGGACTTAGACATGTCACCACTATTTATAACACAACCGTAGACTATATTGGTGTTTCATCGTTTGTAATGCTGCATGTTACAGATTTTAGAGTATTAGATTGTGATCCAGCATATTTTGATGCTTGTTGTAGTTTATATACACAATTGAAATTTAATAATACTGTAAAAACTGTAAGCTCAACAAATGTTCAGGTAAGTGATGTATGTCTGAAGACTGAAAGATGAAGACCGGAGAATAAGGTGTCGTATGAGAGGAATGTTGATTTGCACAAAGTGAGTTAGCTGGTTGCAAAGGTTGATGAGTTGTCTGTTCATGAGAAAAACCATGAACTGAAGCAAGTCTTAACTGAACTTGTTCTAAAAGTACTTCCATAGCTGAAAATGAACAAATATATCTATATGAGTAAATATAATAGTTTAACCCCTAAAGACCGCATTTTTCTGAAACTAAGTTGCCCCCCAGCTGCAGTTCGGAGTTGATTTATCAGCTTTTACCAAGGAAAATTTTTTCCCTACAGATTTGAAGAGCTTGAATTTTCACACCTGAAAATGCCAAACTCAGTCCCCTAGGCCTAATGGTTACCACAAAACCTCCTGTCAAAGATTATAAGAGTCCCCCCCTTCATGGTAAGAGAGAAAACAGGAAAAAATCGACGGAAACCTAATTTTCGCAAGAGAACCTTACCAAAATGAATGAAATTAATATAGAATATGTTTCTGTTTATGAAACTAGGTGTATTAGTCAACATGAGTAAAAAAAAAATCCAAACTCGAAAAATTTGGCAAACAAAATTTTCGCTAAAGAACCTTACCAAATCAATGATATTATTGTAATATGTTTCTGTTCATGAAACTAGGTGCAGGAGTCAGCACCAGATAAAAAAAAAAAAAAAAAAGGAGTTCCGGTGATATTGGCAGCAACACGACCAGCGACGCCCTCTTCACCTGCTCCGGCCTTTGACCCACTGAGGGGGGCTGATGATGCAGGTCTCCGGTCACCATGGACCCAGACCACCTCTTGCATAGTGGAGTGGTGCAAAGTGAGGGCGGGGTATGGGTTCATATCAGGTGCCAGGACACCAGTGCCGATGTATTTGTACACCACCTGGGGATCGCTCCTCCCACCTCATGAGGCTGGAAGTCTCATTGTGCGAGGGTGAGTCAGTTGTGTTCCATCTTCTACAGACACCGAAGAGTCCTGAGGCTATCGATTTCACCAGGCCGGGGGGAGCAGCTGTGCAGGGCTCTGCCCATGCACGGTGGCGCCCCGTGGCCAGGGGTCACCGGCCCAGGGATCCTCGATGTACTGGGGAGATCGATGCAATCGTCACCATGTGCATCGCGATGGCGTGGGCATTCTGCGGCAGCGACAAGGCTACAATGCTCATTCTTCTCCCACAGATTTTTTTAGAAGAACAAGCTTCTGCACATTGTCATCCCACAATGCTTCGCCCATGATGTACATCCTGCACCTCGTCAGGAGTGTCATGCCCCTAAGCTGCAGCCTCCCAAACCCTGCACAACACCAGAGAAAAGGTTGCAGCTAGACACTCCCTTCATCAGAGCGACTGCTGCTGCTGCCACTACCACCTCTGCATTGCCAATGGACACCTGCGATTCCACACCCCCTGATGATTCCCGCCACTCACCGTCAGTAGCCCAGGAAAGGGCTCCTTCTCCCATCCCTTCCACAGACTGGGGAGAAGAGGACCACCCCCCCGACTCCACCACCTGCTGCTGACAGAAAGCCACAACAGAAGAAGAAGAAGAAGTAGAAGAAGAAGAAGAAAAAGGGGAAGAAACCAGGCCATCTCTAACTGATGAGATGGAGACTGACCATCCCGTGTCTCCATCTCCTGCCTGGACCACCCCCGCCGAACGATGTCAGCGCATGTTGGCCCACATTCCACCCCTTCCCACCAAGACTTGTGCCTTCCTCGAGTCACTCTCGTGGGATCAGATTTTTTACTACTAGGATAGATATGTTGAGGCCAATTGCCATGATGTCACTGACTCCCCCAACCACCTACACTTCGACTGCCTCCAGTTTGAAGACCGACATACAGACTGCCTGCTTGCCACCAGCCAGAGCGACACTGACAACGTAGCCATTTTAGACTACGTCGTCCATGCTATTCTACAATTCAATATGCCGACTAGCACCAGCTAGTCCTTTTGCTCCACCTGCAGTTCTTCACTGGTGGGCCCATAGGCCTGCTTCCACTTTGACCTGTGTCAGGTGGAAAAATCTACAACAACAATATAAAAAGAAAAAAAAAGGAAAAGGGAAACACATTTTTGGTGAGAGTACACAATCTCAGGCTGATCATGGCAGGAAAATTACTACATCATATTCAGGACAAAGGATATTGAGGGAGGAGGGAGGAAAATGGAGGTGGGGTGGGCGGTCTCTGGTGGGGGGTGAGAAGGGATGAGACACACCCCCAATGATGGGGAGGTGGCATGGGTGATATTATGGTGGGAGGAAACACACATAAAGTGATCATAGCAGTGAAATTGCCACATAATTCTGTATGAAGGGGGGATGGAGGGAGGTAGAAGTCGGGTGGGTGGTCTGGTGGGGGTGATGGGGGGTGACACCCCCCCAATCCGGGAGAGATGGTATGGGAGGTATTATGGTGGCAGAAACACACATAAAGTGATCATAGCAGGGAAACTGCCACGTCATTGGATATGAAGGGGACATGGAGGGAGGTGGAGGAGGACGGGTTAGGTGGGGAGGGTGAGGAGGCATGAGACACTCCCCCATGTGATGTAGATGTGGTATTGATGAGTAGTTTGGGTGGGAGGGGGACAGAGCTGGCTGTATCCAATCAGCCAAAGGGAGATGGAGAAGTGTCTGGGGGGGAGGGTCCCCCAACAGACCAGATCAGTGGTTGGGATCTTCCTTCCCACCACCTCCTCCCTTAGTTCTGCTTGAGTAGGAACCATTTACATCATAAACCGGGCTGGCTTAGTGGTGGGCAGTTTTTAACAGACCTTCTGTGATCATTAGTTATAGGACTTTATGTGGCAAACTAGCAAACTGATGATCGTCAGTCATAGCATTTTAGGGGTTATAAGGATACTTGATACTTAGTCCTAGGAGTACAGAAAAGAATACCAGACACAAGTATAACATGCATAAGAATAATGACAGGCACAAGAGAATGCCTGAGAAAAGTAGAATATAAAAAGGAACTAATGAGAGTTACAAATAAAGAAAAAAAAGTAAAAAAAAAATAAGAGAAAATTAAAGTTAAGGTACTGGGAAATATTAAAAGGTGGTAAGAGTACAAGTGAAATTCCAGCAACACCAAATAATTTTTATGAATATTTAAACTACATGCAAATGAAATGACAATGCTAATGGAAATGGAAGTAATGAATATGAGGCAAGTGATGAAAATGCCTCACCTGTATTCAAAACCCCCATAACTGTTGATGAAATACTGATAAATACTAGTAAATTAAACAATATTAAGATCCCTGCATACTATATGATATTAATGAATATATTACATGCACCCGGCTTTTTTTTTTAAATAACAGAACAGAGGAAGGAAAAATAAATGAATAAAAAAAATAATCCATACACCAGATTACTGGTGTCCTCTGTTCTTAAAAAAATCTGTAACAGTTAGACTTGAACAGCCGTAGGTTGAAGTTTGGAGGGAAACTACTCTGGGGAAGCGAGTTCCAAAGAGATGCAATTCGGGGAATGAAAGAATCCTGATAGGCATTAGTTCTGCAATATGGCTGAGTGACATTCCAGTCATGAGTGCTACCAGATGCCCATGTAGCACTAGGGAAGGCATGGAGAGGTGGCATCATGGACGCAACTTCATCTGAACATTTCCCATAAAAATATCTGTAAAATAATGCAAGGGAGTCAGCATTCCTTCTTACTTGTAGGGGAGGTAGTTTATTTGTAATGGCAAGGTTGTTAATAATTCTAACAGCCTTGTTCTGAATTTTTTCTAGTTGTTTTAATGCAACCTCTCCACATCCATTCCACAAGGGTGAGCAATATTCAAGCTGAGAGTGCACCTGACTCTTATAAATTATAGCTAACTGCTCGTCAGTGAAGAAGTTACGGACTCTGTACATTAATCCAAGTTTCTTTGAGGCGGTTTTAGCAAGCGATCTGACATGAGAGGTTGTTAAGTGAGACGCCGAGAATTTCAATACTTTTGGAGATCGGAATATCAGTAGTACTGAAGGTAATATACCCCCTGGGGGTAGTTTTTTTTTTTTTCAAGAATACTCCCCCAGTATCCCTGCTTGTTGTAAAAGGCGACTAAAAGGGTTGGCGGAGGGTTAGTGCCCCTCCCCGGAAAACAACTAACTAAAAAAACAAACAATAAGCCTCGGACAAGGACTGACCAAACGATGACGACCAAGGACCGGACAAAGGACATGGTTATCGGAACGTGGAATGTAAGGGGAGCGAATGATGAGGTGAAAGAGAGAGAGATTGTCCAGGTACTTGAGGGTGCGAAAGTGGATGTATGTGGAATAACTGAAACAAAATGGAGAGGAGAAAGTGTGAGAGAATGGGAGTATGGATGGGATATAGGTGCAGGAGTAGGTGAGAATGAGAGGGCAAAGGAAGGAGTATGTATAGTTGTGAGTAAAAGATGGAAGAGGAGCATAAGACAGTATGGATTAGTTGGGTCAAGGATTGTGTGGGTAAAGTTGAAAGTTGGAATACAAATGTGGGCGATTGTGTGTTTGAATGCGCCAACGCAAGATCGTGCTAGAAGAGTGAGAGAAGAGTTCTGGACAAATGTAGAAGTGTGCATGGAAAAGTTTGGAAGGAATGAGAGAGTGTTTTTGATTGGTGATATGAATGTTAAGTTGGGAATGTGAAGGTGGATGGAATAGTTGGTGAGTGGGGTGTGCCTGCTGAGATAGATGAGAATGGCAGTGCGTTAGTGGACATTTGTGCTGGGAGGGGGTTGGTGATAGCCAATACCCTCTTCAGGCATAAAATGATCCACAGGTATACATGGCGAGTGATGAGAAGGGTGGGTGGTGAAATGAATGAAAGGAAGGCAATGATTGATTATGTGTGTGTGGATGAAAGGATGCGAAGATGTGTAATGGATGCAAGAGTTTATAGAGTTTCGGGAATTGGACTTTCTGACCACTACTTGGTGGTGGCCAGAATTAGAATGCAAGTAAAATGGAGGAACAGAAGAAGGGAAAGACGAGAGGAAGGAGTAGTTGCAAGGAGAGTGGAAAGGTTACAAGAGGATGAGAAAAAGGCAGAGTATAAGAGAGAAGTGGAGGAACGATTGGGCAAATATGAATTGGAGCAGATGGGAGACGTAGAAGGTGTGTGTAGGATATTTACAGAAGAAATATGTGCAGCATGTGATGTGGTGTGTGGAAGGAAGAGAAGACGGAGGGGGGTTCAAGGAACAGCGTGGTGGACTGAAAAGGTGAAATAGGCTGTGGCACAAAAGAAGAAACCATACAATGAATGGATGAAAAATAGGGGCGTGGAAGAAGTTGAGAGGCAGAAGAGAGAGTTATATGTAGAAAGAAAGAGAGAGGTGAAAAGATTAGTAAGAGAGAGTAAGAAGAGAGTGGATGAGGAATTTGGAAGGAATTTGAGTGTAAAGTGGAGGGACTGTAAGAAAATGTTCTGGAGAGAGGTGAAAAGAGTAAGACAGGGTGGAAGTGAAGTTAGCAGGGGAGTGAAAGATAAAGATGGTAGATTAC
This sequence comes from Coenobita brevimanus, assembly GCF_032717465.1. NCBI lineage: Eukaryota > Metazoa > Arthropoda > Malacostraca > Decapoda > Coenobitidae > Coenobita > Coenobita brevimanus. The sequence goes on along the minus strand of NC_136983.1, from coordinate 11,465,519 downwards.
TAGTGGGGAAGGGAGAAAAAGTGAGCAGATGGAGAGAACACTTTAAGGAACTGTTGAACGTAGAGGATGGAAGTAATGCGAGTATAAGTGGCTGGGGAATGGCTGGGAGAAGGAGGGAGCTGAGAAGACAGGAAGAAATCAGTAGGATAGAAGTTGTGGAAGCAATGAAGAAAGTTAAATCAGGGAAAGCCCCAGGAATTGATGGAGTGTGTGGTGAAATGCTGAAGCATGGGGGAGAGATAGTAGTAGAATGGATGTGGAAGATGTGCAGATTGGCCTGGGAGGAAGGTAGAGTCCCGGAGGATTGGAAGTCAGGTATAATTATTCCCTTGTACAAAGGAAAAGGGGAAAAAGAAGTGTGTGGTAATCATAGGGGCATTTGTCTTCTTAGTATAATAGGAAAAGTGTATGGTAGGATACTTATTGACAGAGTTAGAGAAAGAACAGAGAAATTAATTGGAGAAGAACAGGGAGGCTTTAGGAAGGGAAGAGGTTGTGTAGATCAGATATTCATTCTTAGATCTTTAATGGAAAAGTTTCTAGAGAAGGGAAAAAAGTTGTATGCGGCTTTCATGGATTTGGAGAAAGCATATGACAGGGTGGATAGACAAGGATTGTGGAAAGTGTTAAGAATATATGGAATAGATGGGAAGTTGTTGAATGCTGTGAAGAGTATGTACGATGGTGCGAAGGCTGCAGTGCGTGTGGATGGTGAACTAAGTGAATTTTTCTCTTTGAAAGTTGGGTTGAAACAGAGATATGTCATGTCTCCATGGTTGTTCAATCTGTACATGGATGGGGTAATAAAAGAGGTACAAGGTAGGGTAGTAGATCTTGGAGTGGCCCTGGTGGGAGAGAATAGTGTTTGGAAACTCCCTGTACTGTTGTTTGCGGATGATTCTGTGTTGTTGAGTGAAGACGAATGGGAGCTGCAAGGCTTGGTGGATGAGTTTGGGAGAGTGTGTAATAAACGGAATCTAAAGGTGAATGTAGGGAAGAGTAAAGTGATGGTCTTTGAGAGAGGTGAAGTCAGTGAATGTACAGCAAGGTTGGATGGTGAGGAATTGGAAAATGTGAGTACGTTTAAGTACTTGGGTAGTGTGATGAGTAAGGATGGAGGTTTGGAGGGTGAAGTGCTTGAAAGGGTACAGCAGGGAAGAAAGGTTGCTGGTTCTTTGAAAGCAGTGATAAGAAACAGGGAAGTGAGCAAGGAAGTGAAAAAGTTACTACATGACAATATTGTGATACCAACTCTAACGTACGGAAGTGAAGCTTGGACGTTGTTGGAAGGACACAAGTCAAGAGTGAGAGCAGTGGAAATGACTTATTTAAGAGGAGCCTGTGGAGTCACATGGAGAGACAGGCTGACAAATGAGGTTATAAAGAAGCATTGTGGTGTTAATGTGGATGTGATAGGAAGTGTTATGAGGAACACACTGATGTGGTTTGGCCATGTGGAGAGGATGGAGGGTGAAAGACTGACCAAGAGAGTGTATGTGAGTTAGGTGGACGGGGGAAGAGGGGGAGGCCGGGGATGAGATGGAGGGATTTGGTGGAGAGGTATATGAGAGAGGGGGGTGTGAGTTGGGAGCAGGGCAGTGAAATGGCGGGGGACAGGACGACTTGGAGGCGATTTGTTTGTGGCCACCCCAAACGGGATTGAGGCGTCTGGCAATAGATAGATGGATAGTAAATTGAATATATTTAGTTTTACTAGCATTAAAAAATGAGACAAGGTTGTTTTGTCCCCATTCACTGATCATAGATAGGTCTTGATTTATGGAGATGGCTGTACTGAGTTTTGAGGTAGAGATATTAGACTTTGTAAATGGGTGTCTGAGTGTGAATGAACTATGTACTGTTGAGTCATCTGCATATGAGTGGGTGGGATTGTGGGTGACAGATAATAGATCATTAATATGAATCAGGAACAGGGTTGGGGCCAGAACTGATCCCTGCGGCACACCGGCGTTAATTGAGTGGAAATTGGAATATACATCATCTACTTTTAGTCTTATTTTGCTGTCACTGAGATATGAGGAGATCAAAGGAACATAAGACTTTAGTCCATAGAAAGGGAGTTTGGACAGCAGGAAACGGTGCCATACTCTATCGAACACTTTAGAAATATCAAGGGTTTCTGCATGAGTTTCTCCATTAAGTCAATTGATTGATGGATGGTATGCGTTAGGAGATTGAGTATGTGAATGGTGGATCTTTCGTGGCGAAAACCATATTGTCTATCACTAAGGTGTTGGATTCAAGATGTTTAACTATGTGCTTAATAATTAAAGTTTCAAATATCTTACCAAAAGAAAATGTGACTGCTATTAGTCGGTAATCAGAGGGGCCAGAGGAACTTCCTTTCTTCGGAATTGGGTGGGTATTGGCTTCTTTCCATGAATTTGGGAATGAAGAAGTACATATGCATAGTCTGAAAAATTTAGCTAGAACAGCGGCAAGTTCAGGGGAACACTTTTTCAAAACAATTGGCAGAATTCCATTTGGGCCTGGAGCTTTGTTGGTTTGTAAATTGTCTACGATGGATTTTACGTATCTTGTCTGTATTTTAAGTGGAACAATTTCGGGAGAGTCAAGTTCTAGTACTGGGACGTTCTTGTTGGCATCGTCTATGGTAGAATTTCTGGCAAATGTACTGACAAAAAAATCTGCTTTCACAAGTGGTTCATTTGTAATGTTGACATCTGAAGATTTCAGTCAGGGAATGGATGATGATTGTTAAAGTTATTATTGAAAGAATTAAGAGTTGACCAGAATATTCTATTGGCACTAGGGTTGTTAAGTAGTTTTGATGTTTGCTTTTGAAGAAAGTTTGATTTAGCTAGATTATTTACATCTTTTGCATGATTTCTAGCAATTTTAAATTGAGTGTGCTTCAAATGTTTTTTTATTTTAAGTAAGAGTTATATGCTAATAACTTTTGAGTTGTTGCTCTGGCACAGTTGCCATCAAACCATTTTGGAGAGTTCAATCTTTTAGTGAACTGTTGATTTGGTATAAAAATATATCCATACCAACTAGTATTAAGTCGCAAATGTGGGACTCGGTAGAATTGGGATTCCGTTATACCCCTTTTATATACTCTAATGTTATTCAATAAGATCCTTGATGCTGATGCCATTCCATCTGAGTGGCTCATAGGTACTGTAGTGCCGCTGTTAAGGTGACACCTATGACCCTGATAATAATAGATGGATCACACCCTCTAGGTATATGGGAAAGTATTAATTTCTATATTATGGGAACGTTTAAACGACCACTGAAATGGTACAGATATTACTAATGATACATGTGCTGGCTTTCAACATGGATACTCCACCTTATACCATATATTGTTGCTGAAATACATAATAGATTTGTTTAGCTGGGAGAAGGATAAACTTTTTTGTTTATTTGTGAGCAACAAAAAATCGTTTGATATAGTGCGACGAATAGGTCTATGGTACAAGCTGGTGAGAGAAAATGTAAACAGCTAAATATTGAATATTATTCAAAATTCTAGTATCAATCAATCAAGAAGAGGCAAATACCACAGGGCCTGTAGCCTTACTCACCCTCCAGCTCCACCCATGCAGGTCCCTCTGTGCCACCCTCCAGGCAGCGACTCTTCCTCCTCTAAGTATCTCCTGACAGGAGTGATTGGCATGCTCTAGCCATGACTTACGTGGACTTCCTCTTGGCCTCCTCTCGCCCTGGGTTAACTCGTTCAGAGATCACCCTGTGAGCAGGATCAGCCTCAGGAAAGCAGGCCTTGTTCCCATATAGCTGGTGCTGGCATTGACATATTATGTGGGTAACAGGCCTCGATTCATTCTCATGGAGTAGTTGCTCGTTTCGCATCTGGTTGTCCCATGATCCTGCAAAGACACCTTGTATGAAAGGAGTCAATTTGCTGCTTCAAGTCACTGTTTAGTGTCCATGTCTCACAGCCATAAAGTAAGACAGGGCGCACCAGTGCCATGAAGATGCAAACTTTCGTTCTTCTACACAATAACAACAGTACCAAATACCCGAATTGAATGAATCCATAATCCCGTAGGCCAGACCAATGCAACGAGAGATCTCACTGTCGGATCTACCATTGTTATGGACCACACTACCAGCATGAGTGAATCTTTCCAAGACTTCTATATCCTTACCACATATTTGAATAGACTGAACTATTTCATCGAACAGGCCATCAAGTGCCTGGACCTTGGTCTTGGCCCAAGAGACCTTTAATCTCAGTGGCCTCACATTCTCGTGAAATTCCTTGGGGGTATTCAGTAGTATCTCCAGCGACTCTGCTAGGATAGCTGTGTCATCATCAAAATCAAGGCTTGTAATCCTGAAATTGCCCACTGATATGCCACAGTGACTTTGACTCACAACCTGGTCCACTACCCAAATCATACATTGGTTGAAAAATGTGGGCCAAGGACACATCTCTGTCTTACACCAGAATTTACTGGGAAGCAGTCGGAGGTTCCCCCTCCCCCACTTGACAGCTTTCTCACTGTTTGAATACAAGCCAGCAGTCAGTCGGATTATCGCTGTGGGGATCCTATGGAGTCACAGGAGATCCCTGGACACACTGCGTTTGAAGGACTGGACATCATAGAAAGCAGGAAATTCAGACAAAGGGAGACAGTTCCCGAGATGACCTGTTGCATAAATGAAGGACTGGGAGTAACAGTTAACTCTTGCATTAGAGAGCTGGACAGAAATGAGATGAGAGTTTGTTGCTAGATGGGTGTTACGTGCCCGTCGTAGTGGTGGATGGATGCAAGCAGACATTTCAGAGGAGCAGTGACCATTGAAGTAGCGATAGAAAAGAGATAAAGATGCAACAATGCGGCGAGGAGACAGAAGTTGAAGGGAGCCACTAAGAGGAGGAGAGTCAGTAAAATAAAAAGCCTTTGATTCCACCATATTGAGAAGACCTGTATGTGGGAAGCCTCCCTATACATGAGACTTGTACTCTACACAGGGGCGAATAAAACCTGTGTATAAGGTCAACTACTGTGCAGGGGTAAAGAAGGTATGGAGTCGGCTTATCACACCTAATCTCTTGGAAGCAGATTTTACAAGAGGTGTGATATGATCTTTCCAAGATAAGTCCCGACAGAATGAAACCCCGAATGTGTTTAAGGATGATGCAGGAATGAGCTGGCTATTATTAACCATTAGTGGGTACTCCTGTGAAAGATTTTGTTGGGTTGAAAGGTGTAAGAACTGAGTCTTTGATGCATTAAAAACAAGATTATTTTTACGCCAGTCAGAGATAAGAGCCAAGTCAGACATTAGGTGTGCCAAAGCCTCATCCCTTGTTTGTTGAAGTAACTGCTGAGATGGACGTTGCGGGAACTGAATGAAGGTGAAGGGTGGAATAATCAGTGTATAAGTGGATGGGGTTAAATGTAAAGATTAGGTCACTGATGAATAAAAGAAAAAGAGTTGGTGATAGGACAGAGCCCTGAGGAACACCGCTGGTGATAGATCTAGGAGAAGAACGAAAACCGTCTACAACAGCAGCTATAGAACGACCAGAAAGGAAGCTACAGATGAAGGCACAGATAGAAGGATAGAAACCGTAAGAGGTAGGTTGGAAAGTAAAGACTTATGCCATACTCGATCGAAAGCCTTTGAGATGTCACGTGCAATGGCAATGCTTTCACCAAAGTCCCGAAAGGAGGATGACCAGGAGTCTGAAAGGTAGGTGAGAAGATCGCCAGTGGAGTGTCCCTACACTGACGATCAGAAAGAAGGTTATGATAGGAGAGATGCTTTAAAGTTTTTCTGTTAAGTATAGACTTGAAAACTTTTGAGACAGGATGTTCAAGCATCTGTGCGATAGTTAGATGGTTGAGAATGGTCACCCTTCTTTGGGACTGGCTGAATGAGATCAAACTTCCAGCTAGATGGAAAGGTACAAGTTGAAAGACAAAGGCAAAAGAGTTTACCTATGCTGGGTGTCAGCACAGAAGCAGAGTTCTTGAGAACAACAAGAAGGACTCCATCAGGCCCATATGCCTTGCTAGTATTGAGGGCAGTGATAGCAGATAATGCATCAGCTGAAGACATTTTAATGTCAGCCATGAGGAGAGGGGGGAAGTGATGGAGGAACAGCACCGGAAACATCTAAGGTGGAACTGGAGGAGAAAGGCTGAGCAAAGAGATCTGCATTATCAGTAGAAAAAATAGCTACAGAGCCATCAGAGTAGAAAAGAGGAGAGGATGATAATGAGGTAAAGTTGTTAGAAAGATTTTCGGCAAGGTGCCACAAGGAGTGGGAAACATTAGAGTTGGAGAGTTGAGAGGATTTAGTATGAATGATTTTTTTTTTTTTTTTAGCAGAGTGAATAACAGACTTGACACTACTGTGGGCAGAAACTAAAAAAAGATGTGATTAGGTTGTGGGTTGACTCCAGTATCTTTTATAGGCCCTCTCCTTGTTGTGGACAGCATTAAAACAAGCGTGATTAAACCAAGGATTTTTTACATTAGTCAAAGGATATGAGAAAGGAATGTATGCTTCCATGCCAAAGAGCATAACCCCCGTAATGCGCGAGGCACACTCAGATGGATCAGGGCCATCATTCCAGGGAAAATCAAATAAGTACTGCCTGAGAGCTTCCCAATCAGCAGCCCCAAAGCTCCACAATCGATGTTTCTTTGGAGGGTCCACAGGCCATATTGGAGCGATAGGACAGGTTAAGGTAATAAGGTTGTGATCGGAGGAGCCCGATGGAGAGGAAAGATTAACAGTGTAAGCAGAAGGATTAGTTGTAAGGAAGAGGTCAAGTATGTTGGAACTCTCTCCAAGGTGACCAGGGATATGGGTAGGGTGCTGGACAAGCTACACTAGGTAATTAAGGATAGAAAACGTGTAGACTTGTTCACCAGGTGGATCAGTGAAAGGAGAGGAGAGCCAAAGTTTGGATGAATATTGAAGTCTCGTAGAATGGAGATCTCAAAGAAAAGAGAAACGGATGCTATGTGTTCCATTGTATAAGTAAGACAGTCGAAGAATTTTTCATAGTCGGTAGAATTAGGGGATAAGTAAACAGGAAAGATATATTTAGTCAGAGAATGACAGGAAAGCCGAAGCCAGAGGTTAGATAATTCAGAAGAATCAAGTCCAGGAACACGAGAGCAAGATACGTCGTTGTGTACATATACACAACAGTCATGTTTGGCTTTGAAATGAGTATAGAGAAAGTAGGAGGATACGGAAAAGGGTTTGCTATCTGTTGCCTCAGACAGCTGAGTCTCAGTTAAAAGGAGAAAGTGAAGTTTTGAGGAGGAGAGGTGGTGCTCAACAGAAAGAAAGTTAGTGAAAAGACTGCACATGTTGCAGAAAAGAAGAAGTGAGTCAGACGGTGGTTCCAGGCAGCTCTTTGAGTCGTCACCGGGAAAGGGGCGGATGGTGGGGGTATTTATGGTCCGCCCATGGGGACTCTGAGGCTTGGTTATTAGCCACCATTTATTTTAAAAGATTTGAAAAGGAAGTACAGTGTGTAATGTGCATGTAGTTTGGTGCTGACACTTAGAGAAACTTATATTTGAGAGCATACTGGCCTGCTCTTTGTGTTACAGAAACATGGAAAGGGGGAATGTCAGGAACTAGTCCCAAGGACTAATGAAACGGGAGTTCCAGATCTCCCTGTCATCAGCTGTCCATTCACCTTGGGGGTACTGCCCTGTTCAACTGGTGCTACAGTCTACTCCTACTAGGTTAGAGGATTAGTAGTTGTCTTTTCCTGGAGAATTACCTGTTTTACATATTGTTACATATAGCTATAAAATTACATATTTCCTATTACATAACTTGTTAATGCGTACATGTTGCTCGGTCATGCCATACTGTCGTGCCCACGATGTCTGTCTGTATTACAATTTTACAAAGCATATAGTAACATGATATATTGATATGAATATATTGAACACACATGGTATTCATCATGATATTGTAGTGACTTACCACTGTAAAAACATAAGATGTAGAAGTGATATATTGCAGTAGTATAATTGTGTATGTATAACAGACATATGCATATATTTATACAATGGCAGTATTGTAACATAACTGTAGTTACATCGTGTTAATGCAACTGTTCCATAATTGTAGTAATACTGTAACATAACTTTTGTTACATCGTGTTAATGCAATTGTTACATAACCGTAGCAATATTGTAATATAACTGTAGTTACATCGTGTTAATACAACTGATTCATAATTGCAGTTGTATCAAAATTGTAGTTGCATCGAGTTCATGCAACCGTTACACAAGTGTGGTCGTAACAAAATTGTAGTTACCTTTTGTTAATGCAACTCTTACACAGTTGTGATTGTAACAAAATTGTTGTTACATAATTGCGGTAATCGTAAATGTAGTCTTTGTAGTTATATTATTACACAATATGTACAGTTTATTGGCGTTGTTTTGTTGCACAGTTTATACTTAAATTAAAATGATATGTAACCCCTTATTTTGTTATCTTACGTATAATCATACGGTATATATAATATTTACAATATGTACAGTATTCACTTAGTTTCCTTTGCACAACATCACCTGATACTATAGTTCTCCAATGGTTGCGAAGTCAGTCTATGTGTATTCAATTTTAAGTTCATCTTAGTTAATGGTTGGAAGCACTTATGTGTGTGGTTGAGTATTGCATAGTAACTGTTAGAAGGTAGTCCACTGTTGCTAGCTCCATTTGTGTTAGCCATTGTCAGTCGTTTTTCCTTGCATTTATAAATGAGAAGGATATGTGTATACTTATATTTTTTATTCTCTGGGCTTACTAGATTTTCATATGTATGTATTACATGTTGATGTAAAGATATATATTGTCTTTCATTGTGTATATACATTATGGTTATAAATAAATGAAGTAGTACTATTAAACTAATAGAGTAAATGTTCAACTCACTGATATGAACCGTGGTGGGAATGGTGAGTGTGGTGGTGATGGTGGTGTCAGGCACGGGTTGATTGACGTCTTATGCCGTCCTTAGCAAATGATGACACTGCCGCCAGTTACTGCTTCTACATCATCACTGAAGGCTCAACACTGCTTGTTCTCATGGTGGGTGATGAGTGGTGGTGGGGATGAGTGGTGGTGGGTTGGTGGAGTTGGTGGTGGAGATGTGGTTGAGGATATGGGTAAGCTGAGTTGCTCTTACCTCAGCCTCGGCACGTCAAAATAACACTCACTGCAGGTTGCGTCGTTCCTTCCCTAATCTTTCCTCTTCTTCTTAACTTGTAATTCTTGAAGGGTTGTCTTGCAGAGCTTGCTTGTAGTTTCTCGTAAATCATGGAGTTGAGGTTAGGGTGGTTAGACATGGTTAGAGGTTCGAAGGTACAATAAGACACATTGTTGCTTCACCAGCCCTCACTCTGTTTTTTTTTTTTTTTCTTTTTGTTACTTGTAATTGCATGAGGAGCTTCCGGACGAATGAGAATAACTTTAACTAACATAGCTATTGATATGAGGACACGAATAAGAGTGTTGATATGTTTTGTCTGGTCAACGCTATTATATGGGTGCGAAACATGGACTACAAGCAGTTAAGGTATGGCTTTTGAGAAGAATGATGCGAATATCATGGATAGAAAAAGTAACAAATGAAGCAGATCTGAGATGGGCAGGAGTAGAAAGAGAAATGATGAAGACTATAAGGAAAAGACAGATGGAATTTTGGGGACATGTTATAAGAGTAAAAGAACTTGAAAATGACTGTTTTTCTTGGAAGAATAAAAGGAAGAAGAGCAAGAGGAAGACAACAATTAAAGTATATGGATTGTATAAGAAGCGATTTACAAGAAAGAATCAGCAATGTGGAATTAATCAGGATACCTGACGATAGAGGAAGATGGCACTCCATGGCCACTAACGTCACATGTCCGGCACTTCGGTAAAGGTAAAGGTAAAATTGCGTGAAGCCGTCAGGCGTAGACTGACTGTAGTCGATAGACGTACTTCATCGTTGTTAACCGTTGTATGCCGTTGTTGTTTGCCACTTGTTTACTATTGTTTAGCTCTGTTGTTTACCGTTGTTTGCCACTGTTTGTACCATTGTTTACAAAGCTGTTGGTTACCGTTGGTTACCATTGTTGTTCACTCTTGTTTACACAGCTGTTGTTTACCTTTGCTGTTTACCGCTGCCACCAATGTCAAAAGCCACCGGATTTCAGGAATATGTGGCCTTTATCTCTTGTTATGGAGAGAGAAGATGTATTATCTTGTCTGGTTGATTGAAGAGACCCAGGAAGGAGTTGTAGGAGATACCAGAATAGGCCGTCTTTGCTCTGTAAGTGAGGTGAGGTAATGAAATAGGCAGATGGTTGTTTGAATTTATTTGTGAGGCAACTGCTTGACTAAGAAAGTTAAAGAGCTTGGCGTGACTCGTTTGTACTCTCTGGAGCAGTTTGTGCTAGCTGCGGTCCTCCCACTTCAGGCTACTCTCACTCTCCTACTCCCTATCGCTCTCTAGGAATCTCTCTTCTTTCCTGGCTGTCCGTGACTCTCTCTCTGGTTCTGTAACTCTCATACATGTGATTCCAGACTTATATCGCCCCCTGACTTACGACTAAGTGTGTGGGTGTACGTGTGCGTACATGTGTGTGTGTGTATGTGTGTGTGTGCGCGTGTGTCTGTGTGCCATGTTTCCGACGTGATCAGAGGTTGTTTGGCATTCTTGATTAATCTAGGCTAGAGGATGTGTAGTTGTCCCTTCCTGGAGAACTACCCGTCTTACATATTGTTACCTATAGCTATAACGTTACGTAGTTACATATTGTGCAACTTATTAATGTGTATATATATATATATATATATATATATATATATATATTGTCACGAGGTTTTTGAGATTATGCAATATTAAAGAATAATATTAAATAATACTTGATACTTTAAAATGTTACTTGAGAACAGGACAATGAACTGACTTGTGAAAATCAAGCAATGATTACTTTATGCCGACTTACTTCGCCGATTCCCTAAGGACGAGAATTTATAAACTTTCTCAACAGTACACAGCAGAGACTAATTACTTACACGTGCTGTTTATTGGTACTGTTAGCCTCTGGAGAAAGTACCTCCACCTCTGACAATCAATATCTAATGCTATTAATGATACAGAAGCTCTTGCCAGTACATTAACTCCAAGATGGCACAATAGATTTAAGTTAATAAAGGACTGGCCTAAGTACCAGTTATGAATAATGCAAAGCGTTATGCAAACTAGGAGCAATAACTAGAATAAGCTTAACCCGCCCCGTCCTGACCACTTTTTCACCACTGGTACCCCCCAATCCCGACCATTTTTCAACCCTTTTTTTTTTGCTAAAACTTTCGCTTTTGGCCAGAAACAATGGTCAGTGACAAAGAAATTGTTCCCCGGGGTCCATAATTACCCTAAACAGGTATGCCTTGGTCCCACCTGGCCCCGTGTTCTCCATAGGCGGTCTGAGCCTCTAACGTTTTCTATGGTATTATAAGTCTGGGAAACCAATGAAAGTAAGTAGATATGTATTTATTACAAACATAAAAACATGTGATAAAAGAGTATATTGGATTTTATACAAAAATAGAGCAGAAATAAGCATTGTACCATCGTGCGAAAACAGGCAAAATCGGGCAACTTGGTCACGATGAATCGCTAACATTCGAAAATCATGATACATATCATTTTTTTTACTTACATAATACTTCTACAATAACATTATACCATTTTACATTTTATTGAACTGTTTTTACGTATTCACAGGCCTTTTGATAACATTTAGCGTAATGTTAGCGCTTATTTACATAGTGAGTGAACTCTCTGTGACTGTTGTTTCAACTTGTATTATGTTTTTTCTACTTACATAATACTTTTCTAATAACATTACACACTTTTCAACTTTATAGAACTGTTTTGAGATAATTTCAGGCCTTACGTAAATATATAGCGTAATAATAGCGCATTATAACACACACGGTGAAGTCGCTATGACTACTATTTCAACTTACAACCTATTTTTGTACTTATATAATAATTCTCCACTAACATTGCACATGTTTACACTTGATATAATTGATATCACATAATTTCAGAACTTACAATGCAACTGAGCATCATATTAGCGCTTACTTACACAGGGAGTGTTATCGCGATATCATTTGTTTCATCTCACACTAGTATTCAACTTATAAAATACCTTCCTACTAACATTACAACAAATTCCACTTTATATAATTCCTATCACATACTTACTGACCAGAATGTGGGTGTACTCGTGACATCAATTATTACAACTTACACTATTGTTCAACTTATACGTTTTATTCATGCTAACATTACACCCGTTTCCACTTTATATTCTTGCTATCACATATTTACTGACCAGAGTGTTATACTGAGCGTCATATTTTCGCAGATTTACACAGTGGGTGTAGTTTTGATATCAATTCTTTCAACTTACACTAATTCTCAACTTATACATTACTTTCCTGAAAACATAACACCCGTTTCAACTTTATATTTGATTTAGCACCTACTGACTGGCCTTACCATTATAATGAGCGTCATTTCGCCTTCCCACACAGTTTCAGTAGTGTAGGAAATTATGATACTCTTTGAAACAAGGCTGAAGGCACAACGCAACATTGCACTCGACACACTCGTACCTTGTGTCTTTTCTCTGAGTGGATGGTCTGACTGTCGAGTGCTTACATACATGGCAGCGATGCTGGGGTTTACGACGGTTTAGGTCGGAAGGGATTGCGCTGGGATAGTGGCGTCCTGCAAGACGTAGGGGAGTCTGGGCAGCCATGGGGGTGCGGGTGCGATGTGTGGGTCTGTCCTGGGCATGCTTGGCGATTATTTCACGTGCCAGCTCCCTCACAAACCCCTCAAAGGTCTCGGATACTCCGGTGGTCATTGCATGCAGGTAGTGGGCGTTCAGGACCGTAATGTCGAGCAAGTGGAAAAAGAGTTTCTTGTACCACTTCATCGTGGTCCTGGCACAGTCAACACTTGAAATCATCGAGTCTGACTGATCCACTTGCCTCATGTTCAGATTATAGTCCAGTACAGACTCGGGTTTCCATACGTTGCGCCTCCTCTCGCTACGGTGATCCACGGAGTCTGTGCGGTGCATCAGGGGGCTGTGAACAGTTGATAGGAGGCAAACTTCCCTGTTGTGGTTCCACAGGGTGGCAAGGATGTTATTGGCCTGGAAGAAAACCACCTCGTTCTTGTCAAGTTTCCTCCCTATCTTGACCATATGGCGACGGTTTCTCTTGACTGTACCACAGACTCCGGTGTCGTGTTGGTGGAGGAACCTAGCGAGAAGAGGGCTAGTGTACCAGTTGTCCAGGTACAACACATGACCACGATGAAGGTACTCTTCTATCATTGTCTTCACCACAGCCCCAGAGAGTCCAATACTCCGATCTTCTGTTATATCTGTCTGTGCGCCCGTGTACAAGACTATGTTTTGCACATAACCAGTCTTACGGTCACACATAACAAAGATCTTGAACCCGAAACGGTGTCTCTTGCTGGGTATGTTCTGCCTAAAGGAAATATTGCCTCTCCACAACACAAGACTCTCATCTATGACGAGGTCTCTGTAGGGATAAAATGAGGAGCGGAACATTTCCCGTAAATGATCAAATACCAGCTTAATTCTCCTCATTTTATCTGTGTTATTTGCATTGGCTGGATCTTCTGCATCAAAAAAGTGGAGGCGGCTGAGAATATACTGAAATCTGTTACGAATCATCACCTTTCCAAAGAAAGGTGTGAGGATGATTGGGTCAGTTGTCCAGTAGGCAGGAATTTGGTTTTTCCTTACCACACCCATCAAGAGAACCAGGACCAAAAATAGGAACATCTCTGAAATTGTAACGGGATAGTCATATTGTTGGGAATGCCTGCTCGTTGTTCCCAAACGTTCACTTTCACGGCGCTGTGATCATGAAAAGATATTAGTCTGTTCAACTATGCGCCCCACAAACGCCTCCCCAAAGAACAAGTGGAAAAAATTCACCCTAGACGAACCTGCATGCACACCTGCAGCCGTGCAACCAGACCGCCACTCCTCAGTGAAAGGGTGAATGATGGGAGTAATATTACTCCCATCTTCCCAGTTCCATGTGACACCACCGTCTCCAGCCACGTCCCCATAGTCCCCTTCGTCAGGGTGGGGAGGTGAGGCTGGTGGGGGAGGTTGGGGAGGTGGAGAGCGGCGCCTCTCATCACTCGCACTTCTCTTCCCTCTCCCTTTTCCTTTACCCTTTCCCTTCCCTTTCTTTCCTTTCCCCACATCCTGGGGCTGTGGGGAGGAAGTTTGGGAATATTGTGGGGCAAAAGACGTGCTGGGGAGTGGCTCCACCTCCTCTCCCCTAGGCCTACGTGCACCACGTGCTCGTGCTGCCTCCCTCACACCATTTGCCCCTTCATCCCGCACTACCCCCACACCACTCTCACTTTCACCCCGCGCTGCCGCCACAACACTTTCCCTTTCACCCAGCAATCCCACCACACCACTTTCCACTTCCCCAGACAAAAGACTTTCATCATACCTTATATGTCTCCTCGCCCCACCTTCTGATCCTCGTGGTGATATTTTTTCTTTTCCCAACCACAAGGCGATATCACGTCCTAAGCCGCCGTCATCCTCATCGTCCTCATCCTCGTCCTCATCAGATTCGGGATGGAGAGATAGCCGTGCACGTGGTTGGGGAGCAGGCTGGCCTTCCCTTGCCTTACGGTATGTCACATACCGCGTTTTTCGGGGCGAAGGGACCTCTTCATCACTGCTACTTATTTCATCCTCTGGCTGGACGTAATCGCGATCTACCACATCATCGTCGAGTGGAGAATCACTATCTCCAGTGAAGGCTTCCAGGGCGGATGCAATTTCCTCGTCTGAGAGACCTTTCCGCGCCATGTCTGACCTGGGTCACTGCTAGCAGGTGAGTGACCGAGACAAGGGCGAGCGCGGGTCACGCGGGGTCTAGGATGCTGCCCGCCTGGCGGCAGGTAGGGGAGGCTTGGGTACGTGGGCGAATCGAAAATCTCGCGCGAATTTTGAAAATCGTGGAAATTATGAACCTTGCAATTGCAGGACGTTGAAATACATCGACGGGATTGGGAGTGACATAACGTGAGGACGTGGAAGTACGTCGACGGGACGCCGCGGGTTAATGGGGAGAAATAAAACACGAGTTTACATTACATCAAGGTCAAAGAAAAGAACTGAAAATTTATTCATTACAATGAAACAAATTTACATGTTTCAAAATGAATTCAAAATAACAAAGAGAATACACTCACTCGCTCACTTACAAGCTAAACTAAACTCTTAAGCCTAGGAAAAACGAAAAGTACAGGATACTGGTAAGAAAAAGGGCTAGGCGGGATGAACTGGGCGTCGTTGCTGAGGAAGGACGTTGCCACACATGCTGAACCTCTGTGCCAGATCACACTGAGTGGAGACTTCAGGAACTCGCTGTACACGAACCTTCTCTCAAGGCGCTTCAATCCTAACTAAATTCAAATTGTGAGAGAGAGGCGAGGGTGGGCCAGCCGCTAACTGGTAATGGCTAATGGAAAGAAGTGAGCAAAACACGCCCATAATAAATCACTCAGTGAAAGCGCTAATGTCACGTGCAAGGATGATCACTTATGAAACAGTGAAAAATGTTCTGAAAACACTCCCGATCAGGTGAATACATGGCGGTTGACTGAGTGATACTTACTGGGATTCCACTAGAATTCGCGGTTTCCCACCAAAGTTCAATGTCACGAGTTTGTTTAGATATATGATTGCGCGAATTCGTGACATTACGCCCCATCAAAATCAATTTTTTTTTTCCCTCAGGAAAAAAAAAATTTCAATATACATACATATAAATCCTAACTCAGTCACACAAGATTCACACTGTGGTATGTGTGTGCTATCCTGCTACAGGAGAAAGTCACAGTCGCCAGTGAGCGAAAAAAAAATTTGTATTTACGTTAATAGAAGCAAGCTTGAGGAAAAAACTCTGTGACAACGGTGAAATAGCCTGTACTCAGGTCAAACCGAGCAAAAAGTTTACTACATTTACATTAACAACTAACTGTTATGTAGCGTGATGTATGTAATACATGGTGTAGGTGAGACACTTGTGGTGTAACTGTACCTATGTGTAAAATTACATAATGCAAATCAATAGTAAATGATGATGATGAGGCAGAAGAGAAGAGGTGGCAGCATGCGTCAGGGATGATCAGCTGTTCTGCAAGGCAATGCTGCACCCGCCAGCTGCACCTGCAAAAGCAATCAAGATGGAGCATCAAAAGTGTAATTTCTCTCTCTCTCTGCCTAGCAATCAGTACTTATGTTACATAAAGTACACTATTTACATTATTAACCAGGAAATGTAGTCAAGGCATCTCTGCAGGACATCAAACGCTAACCCAGTTTAATGGTTAAACCCTATACCTAATTAGTGAAAAGACTGGGCATCTGTGCAGGACATCAAATGCTGCAATTCGCTAAATTAACCAGGGAACGTGGTCAAGAGCGAAAAGACTGGGCGTCTGTGCAGGACATCAAACACTACAATTCTCTAGGGACCCATTTACTGGTTAAACTAACTCTACACTTACGATTAACGACAGGAAGCTGAGAATCCCTACGCAATCTCGGGCAGGTCACATTTTAACACCCACCGTGGGTGTGAACACTCATGTGGATAATGTGCATTCTCCGGGAATCCTCTGAGAGGCCCACAGCTCAAGACGTTCCACAAGGTAATTCATACACAGCCTCAGATTGACTCTGCGGGGTTCTCAAACCTCCCTTTTAACTTACGGTACATATGTATGTACAGGCCCTGGACATGCTGTGTCCTGTGGGGCCAACGGGTGAGACGTCAGGTCTGCAACCACTTCACCACTGCCCTGTCTCTCAACTGACTCAGAGATTACGAGTGTGGTTTCAAACGGCACAGGAAGGACATGTCCCTGATTAGTGGTACGTGGACACACATGGCAGGAACGCATAAAACTATCTATCTCTCGTCCCATCCCTGGGCAGAAGAAGTCAGCTTGGATATGGCCCTGGGTTTTCCTTTTGCCTAGGTGACCTCCTGATGCTGAACAATGACCCCATTCTAACACTGCTTGGTGGTACTTGGTGGGAACGACAAACTGCAGTCGAACCTCACCCTGGGGTGTTCGTGACTCATGGTACAGCCGTCCTTGTTTGCGAAGGAACTTGGTTTGACCTCCCCATGAATACTTTATCACTCTACCTTTTTGTTTCTTTCGCACGGCAGCAAGTGTCAGGTCAGAGTGTTGTTCTTGAACAACAACTTGGCTACACATCAGATCTTGTGGCGATTCAATGGCCACCGGGGTGACACAGTTTGGAGCCTCAGCCATGGCTCGTGTTACTGCAGCTGAAGTCTGCATAGCGTCATCTTCGGTGCAACTATCCTTGGCACCGGGAATATTGCCTATGATAAGGTCAAACAAAGGTTCTGGCATGACAACTGTGAGTGTCGTACCAGTGTAAAATGGAGATGCCACCTGGATACGTGCCTCAGGGAACAATCTCACTGATCCATCAATAAGGTTAGCTTGGATCTTTCGACCTGTGTACTCCTCAGGCCGAACTAGACTCTGCTTGACAGAGCAACCTGAGGATCCATTATCTCTCAGGACCTTCACAGGAATGCCTCCCACAAACCCTGGCTGAACAAGGAAGGCATTGTCACCTGTGGGAGGGCCTCTGGAGGAAGCAGCCAACCACTCATGAGGCTGCTGAATAAATGATGCAGCAAACATGGTGCCCTGAGAATTTGATACTTCAGGGATCGTACTCACCATCTGGGGAGATGGGGCATTGACCACCTGTGGCAGAGTGTTCACTGTCGCTGTGGGACTAGAGAACTGGGGGGGAGTACCTGTACTGGTAGGGACATGACCACCGTGCTGCTGCTGAGGAATGAAGGCTGCGTTCACCTCCTGCCTCCTATTCACTTGAGCTGGTGCTGAAAAGGACAGTCCCAACAGTCGGTTACGTGGCTGATACTGCTGCTGGTTAGCGTACTTGTTGTACCGCTTCCACTCAGACTTCTGGGTGTTTTGCCCCTGGTCCTTCCTCTGCGGTTTGTTTGGACCTTGGCCTTTATTCTGAGAACGGCCTTGCTGGGGTTCAGTCTGAGACGGTTTCCCGGATTTATCAACTTTCCTGTTCCAGGTATGCTGCTTGCAAGTTTGATACCCATAGGCAGTGAAGAATGCATCAGCCTTCTCCGCCATTTGGCTGGCATCCCTTACCTGGCAGATCTTAAGCTGAGCCATAAGTTCGGCAGGCCACGACTTTTCTAGCTGCATGCAGAGCATAAGGTTGATTATCCCCTCATGCATGGAAGGAGTTTCATCTTTCTCCATCCACTCATCTAAGTAAGCAGTAAGCCGGTCAAGAAACTGAATGGCAGTCTCTTTTTCCTGTAAATGCGCCCTCATGAACTGATACTTGGCATCATCAACTGTGACACAGTACGCTTTGACGAGTATGGCCTTCATCATCTCATACATGAGATTGTCTCCACGAATTCTGTGGAGAATATCGAGGGCAGGACCCTCAATCAGGCTAAGAAACTGAAGCCGCTTAGCTGCATCATCCAGCTGGTAAAGTTGAGCCATGTCTTCAAAACGAGCTATGTATGGCTCGATTTGCTCGCCTTCCTTGTATGGAGGAAGCTTGATTTGTGGGGTCGCCATAAATATGTGCAGGGATAGCGCTCATGAAGCTTGGGCCAGCTGCACCAGATCTCGCTTGTGCTTCAACATTTCAAGTTCATGTTTTTCGCGTGCTTCTTGCTCAGCACGTTCGTGTTCTCGTTCTCTCACGTTGTTCTAACTCGAGTTCGCGTTGTTTTTTCTCGTGTTGACCTTCTCTCTCGCGTTCCTCGCGCTGTTCTCGCTCGTATTCGTGCTCTTCTTCACGTTCCTCACACTGAATTCGACGCTCTTCACGAGCATCATTCTCGCATTGCTGCTCGTGACTAAACCGAGAGAGGACGTAATCCTTTACTTCTTTGGGGTCTGTAAGCCCCATATCTTTAGCTTCCTGTACATAGACGTTGGTAGAAATGATGCTAAGTCAATCTAAGTGAACCAGAGACTAAGAACTCACTGCTATTTTGCAGAGAAAGATGCCAATAATCGACAATAAAGAATATAGGCACAGGTTAGTGGTGACCAGTTTTATGTAGTTAGACTGGTAAAGAAAGAAAATTAAATAAAACACTGACTGTGAAAATTATTACTTAAAATAGATAAAAATGAATTAATAATCATCAGTAAGATAGTGCTTATAGAATTTAATGATAAATACCTAAGTATGAGTGAGTGAGTATTGTCTTGTGAATAACTTTAGAGCTAGGAGTTAATATCCTGCAATGAGATCGCCAGATGTCACAGGGTTTTTGGTGAATTTTATGTTTAATAATACTTTATAATGTTAATTGTAAATATGATCAATGAATTGCCATGTGAAAAACAAGCAATGATTACTTTATGCGGCTTACTTCGCCGATTCTCTAAGGACGAGAATTTATAAACTTTCTCAACAGTACACAGCAGAGATTAATTACTCACACGTGCTGTTTATTGGTACTGTTAGCCTCTGGAGAAAGTGACTCCACCCCTGACAATCAATATCTAATGCTATTAATGACACAGAAGTTCTTGCCGGTGCATTAACTCCTACATGGCACAACAGATTTAAGTTAATAAAGGACTGGCCTAAGTACCAGTTATGAATAATGCAAAGCGTTATTCAAACTAGGAGCGAGAACTAGAATAAACTTAATGTGGAGAAATAAAACACGAGTTTACATTACATCAAGCTCAAAGAAAAGAACTGAAAATATATTAATATACATTACATTTTTCAAAATGAATTCAAGAGTTTACATTACATCAAGCTCAAAGAAAAGAACTGAAAATTTATTAATATAAATGTTTCAAAATGAATTCAAAATAACAAAGAGAATACACTCACTCGCTCACTCACAAGCTAAACTAAAATCTTAAGCCTAGGAAAAACGAAAAGTACAGGATACTGGTAAGAAAAAGGGCTAGGCGGGATGAACTGGGCGTCGTTGCTGAGGAAGGACGTTGCCACACATGCTGAACCTCTGTGCCAGATCACACTGAGTGGAGACTTCAGGAACTCGCTGTACACGAACCTTCTCTCAAGGCGCTTCAATCCTAACTAAATTCAAATTGTGAGAGAGAGGCGAGGTTGGGCCAACCGCTAACTGGTAACAGCTAACGGAAAAAAGTGAGCGAAACACGCCCATAATAAATCACTCAGTGAAAGCACTAATGTCGCTCGCAAGGACGATCACTTATGAAACAGTGAAAAATATTTTGAAAACACTCCCGATCGGGTGGATACGTGGCGGTTGACTGAGTGTTACTTACTGGGATTCCACTAGAATTCGCGGTTACCCACCAAAGTTCAATGTCACGAGTTTGTTTAGATATATGATCACGCGAATTCGTGACATACCTCGTATATATAAATACATACATTATATATATATATATATATATATATATATATATATATATATATATATATATATATATACATAGATATATATATATATATATATATATATATATATATATATATATATATATATATAACTATATCTATCTATCTATATATCTATCTATATATAAAAAATATAAACATATATATATATATATATATATATATATATATATATATATATATATATATATATATATATACAATATATATATATATATATCTATTACCAGACGCCTCAATCCCGTTTGGGGTGGCCAAAAACAAATTGCCTCCAAGTCGCCCTGTCCCCCGCCATGTCTCTGCCCTGCTCCCAACTCACACCCCCTCTCTCATATACCTCTCCACCCCATCCCTCCATCTCATCCTCGGCCTCCCCCTCCCTCTTCCCCCCTCCACCTAACTCACATACACTCTCTTCGTCAGTCTTTCACCCTCCATCCTCTCCACATGGCCAAACCACCTCAGTGTGTTCCTCATAACGCTTCCTATCACATCCACATCAACACCACAACGCTCCTTTATATTCTCATTCGTCAGCCTGTCTCTCCATGTGACTCCACAGGCTCCTCTTAAATAACTCATTTCCACTACTCTCACTCTTGACTTGTGTTCTTCCAACAATGTCCAAGCTTCACTTCCGTACGTTAGAGTTGGTATCACAATACTGTCATGTAGTAACTTTTTAACTTCCATGCTCACTTCCCTGTTTCTTATCACTGCTTTCAAAGAACCAGCAACCTTTCTTCCCTGCTGTACCCTTTAAAGCACTTCACCCTCCAAACCTCCATCCTTACTCATCACACTACCCAAGTACTTAAACGTACTCACATTTTCCAATTCCTCACCATCCAACCACGTTGTACATTCACTAACTTCACCTCTCTCAAAGACCATCACTTTTCTCTTCCCTACATTCACCTTTAAATTCCGTTTCTTACACACTCTCTTAAACTCATCCACCAAGCCTTGCAGCTCCCCTACGTCTTCACTCAACAACACAGTATCATCTGCAAACAAGAGTACAGGGAGTTTCCAAACACTATCCTCTCTCACCAGGGCCACTCCAACATCCACTACCCTACCTTCTACCTCTTTTATTACCCCATCCATGTACAGATTGAACAACCATGGAGACATGACACATTCCTGTTTCAAACCAAATTTCAAAGAGAAGAATTCACTTAGTTCACCATCCACATGCACCGCAGCCTTCGCACCATCGTACATACTCTTCACAGCATTCAACAACTTCCCATCTACTCCATATATTCTTAACACTTTCCACAATCCTTGTCTAAGCACCGTGTCATATGCTTTGTCCAAATCCATGAAAGCCGCATACAACTTCTTTTCCTTCTCTAGAAACTTTTCCACTAAAGATCTAAGAATGAATATTTGATCTACACAACCTCTTCCCTTCCTAAAGCCTCCGTGTTCTTCTCTAACTAATTTCTCTGTTCGTTCTCTAACTGTGTCAATAAGTATCCTACCATACACTTTTCCTATTATGCTAAGAAGACAAATTCCCCTATGATTACCACACACTTCTTTTTCCCCTTCTCCTTTGTACAAGGGAATAATTATACCTGACTTCCAATCCTCCGGGACTCTACCTTCCTCCCAGGCCAATCTGCACATTTTCCACATCCATTCTACTACTATCTCTCCCCCATGCTTCAGCATTTCACCACACACTCCATCAATTCCTGGGGCTTTCCCCGATTTAACTTTCTTCATTGCTTCCACAACTTCTATCCTACTGATTTCTTCCTCTCTTCTCACCTCCCTCCTTCTCCCAGCCATTCCCCAGCCACTTATACTCGCATTACTTCCATCCTCTACGTTCAACAATTCCTTAAAGTGTTCTCTCCATCTGCACACTTTTTCTCTCTTCTCCACTAGTAATCTACCATTTTTATCTTTCACTCCCCTGCTAACTTCACATCCACCCTGTCTTACTCTTTTTACCTCTCTCCAGAATATTTTCTTACAGTCCCTCCACTTTACACTCAAATTCCTTCCAAATTCCTCATCCACTCTGTTCTTACTCACTCTTACTAATCTTTTCACCTCTCTCTTCCTTTCTGTATATAACTCTCTCTTCCGCCTCTCAACTTCTTCCACGCCCCTATTTCTCATCCATTCATTGTATGCTTTCTTCTTTTGTGCCACAGCCTGTTTCACCTCTTCAGTCCACCACGCTGTTCCTTGCACCTCTCTCCGTCTTCTCTTCCTTCCACACACCACATCACATGCTGCACATATTTCTTCTGTAAATATCTTACACACATCTTCCACGTCTCCCATCTGCTCCAATTCATATTTGCCCAATCGTTCCTCCACTTCTCTTTTATACTCTGCCTTTTTCTCATCCTCTTGTAACCTTTCCACTCTCCTTGCAACTATTCCTTCCTCTCGTCTTTCTCTTCTATTGCTCCATCTTACTTGCATTCTAATTCTGGCCACCACCAAGTAGTGGTCAGAAAGTCCACTCCCCCATCCTCTATACACTCTTGCATCCTTTACACATCTTCGCATCCATTCATCCACACACACATAATCAATCATTGCCTTCCTTTCATTCAGTTCACCACCCACCCTTCTCATCACTCACCATGTATACCTGTGGATCATTTTATGCCTGAAGAGGGTATTGGCTATCACCAACCCCCTCCCAGCACAAATGTCCACTAACGCACTCTCATTCTCATCTATCTCAGCAGGCACACCCCACTCACCAACTATTCCATCCACCTTCACATTCCCAACTTTACCATTCATATCACCAATCAAAAACACTCTCTCATTCCTTCCAAACTTTTCCATGCACACTTCTACATTTGTCCAAAACTCTTCTCTCACTCTTCTAGCACGATCTTGCGTTGGTGCATTCACACACACACAATCGCCCACATTTGTATTCCAACTTTCAGCTTTACCCACACAATCCTTGACCCAACTGATCCATACTGTCTTATGCTCCTCTTCCATCTTTTACTCACAACTATACATACTCCTTCCTTTGCCCTCTCATTCTCACCTACTCCTGCACATATACCCCATCCATACTCCCATTCTCTCACACTTTCTCCTCTCCATTTTGTTTTAGTTATTCCACATACATCCACTTTCTCACCCTCAAGCACCTGGACAATCTCTCTCTCTTTCACCTCATCATTCAGTCCCCTTACATTCCAAGTTCCAATTACCATGTCCTTTGTCCGGTCCTTGGTCGTCATCGTTTGGTCAGTCCTTGTCCGAGGCTTATTGTTTGTGTTTTTAGTTAGTTGTTTTCCGGGGAGGGGCACTAACTCTCCGCCAACCCTTTTAGTCGCCTTTTACGACAAGCAGGGATACTGGGGGAGTATTTTTGAAATAAAAAACCTACTCCCAGGGGGTTCGAACCAGCGCTTGCAACTGCGTGAGTACAGCAGCTTACCAAGTGAGCCATTTAGGCTCATCATCATCATCACCATCATCAGCCATTAAATGGCCAGTGCAGGACCGGCTTATCCCGACCGAAGTGGGGATATATATCTACCAAGTGGATTAGGCTGGCTGGTAGAGATTATATGTAAGGTGAGAAGTGATTGTAAGTGTGATTGTTAAGTTGGAGTGGCCTTGGATGTGTGTGTAGTCTGTGAACAAGTGAAATCGGCCCGCGCAAGCCGATTGGGTGCAAGCATACTTTATCATACGCGACACTGGTTCAACCACAGCACCCTCTATGTCTGCCAAAGCAGTACGTGGCCAATAGAACACTCCTATATTTTCTTACCCAGGCGGGGCACAAACCCTGGTTTTCCTACTTAAAAAAACACAAACTTTACCGCTGTACCACAGAGGCTTCATATACTGTATATATATATATATATATATATATATATATATATATATATATATATATATATATATATATATATAGATAGATAGATAGATATATATATATAGATAGATAGATAGATAGATAGATAGATATAGATAGATAGATAAGAGTGTGTGTGTGTCTGTGTGTGTCTGTTCTTACCTAATTGTTCTTACCTAATTGTATCTTTACAGGAATGAGTCAAGCTCGTACTGTCCCGTGTCTTAAACCATATTTATCGTATATATCCTTAAATTTGTGAATTGTTTTGGCATACACTTTCATTCGGTAGTGCATTCCATTGATCAATTGCTCTGTTTGGGAAACTGAATTTCCTTACGTCTTTATCACCTCTCTTCTTATGCAGTTTTTTGCAGTGTCCTCTTGCTGATGCTTCTGCATATGTGAAGTAATCATTTATGTCTATTTTCTTCTTCCCTGATATGCACTTATATAGCATTATCATGTCACCTCTTTTCCTTCTCTCCTGTAGTGTTGGTAGATTCAGTTTATTTAGTCTTGCTTCGTAGCTTAGGTCCCTTAAGATTGGTATCCATCTTGTAGCGGCCCTTTGAACTTTTTCAATCTTGTCTATGTGCTTTTTGAGATGAGGACTCCAGACTACTGATGCATATTCCAGGGTTGGTCTAATGAATGATGTTATTATCCTTCTTAACATGTCTTCATTTATGTATGTGAATGCTAATCTCATATTTGCAAGCAGTGTATACATGTTCCGTACCTTCTCGCTGATGTGGTCAGCCGGAGATAGTCTGTTATTGATAATCACACCTAGGTCTTTCCCTCTTTCTGATGTGTATAGGGTTTTATTTCCTAACTTATAATCCCAATCAGGTCTTCTTCCACTTTTACCAAACTTGATTACATGACACTTGTCCACATTGAATTCCATTTGCCATGTACTACTCCATTCATGAAGCTTATTTAATTCTTCTTGTAGCTCTTTACAAGAGTCTGTGTTAGTAATTCTCCTTTGTATTTTTGCATCATCTGCAAACATATTCAGATAGCTCTCATTTCCAGTGTTACTGTTTATATCATTTATATACACTAAAAACATGATTGGTGCCAGCACTGAACCCTGTGGTACTCCACTAGTCACTTCTTTCCATGATGAGTAGTTTCCTCTTAGTACTGTTCTCATTTCTCATTTTATGAGAAAGTCTTGCATCCAACAAAACAGTTTGCCTCGAATTCCTCCTTGATGGTACAGTTTCCATAAAAGTCTTTGGTGTGGTACTGTGTCAAAAGCTTTCCTGAAATCTAAATATATACTGTCCACCCATCCTTCCCTTTCCTGTATTTTGTTTGTTACTCTGTCATAGTAGCTCAACAGATTAGTAACACATGATTTTCCTTTTCTGTGTGTGTGTGTGTGTGTGTGTGTGTGTGTTTATAATTGTAGCATGGTGGAATGAAGAGGTGAGACAGGCTGTGGCACAAAAGATGAAAGTATATAGTGGGTGGATGAGGAAGGGGGCGTGGAAGAAGTTGATATACGGTAGAGAGAGTTATTTGTAGAGAAGAAGAGACAGGTGAAAAGATTAGTAAGAGAGAGTAAGTAGAGGGTGGATGAAGAATTTGGAAGGAATTTGAGTGTAAAGTGAAGGGAATGTAAGAAAATAATCTGGAGAGGGGTAAGGAGAGTTAGACTGGGTAGCAAAAAAGTAAGACAGGGAGTGAAAAATAAAAATATTAGATTACTAGTGGAGAAGGGAGAAAAAGTGCGCAGATGGAGAGAACACTTTCAGGAATTGCTGAACATAGAGATTAAGAGTAATGCGAGAATAAGTAGCTGGAGAATGTCTGGGAGACGGAGGGATGTGAGAAGAGAGGAAGAAAACAGTAGGATGGAAGTTGTGAAAGTGAGGAAGAGTCAAAATGGGGAAAGCATCCGGAATTGATGGAGTGTGTGGTGAAATGCTGAAGCATGGGGGAGAGATAGCAGTAGAATGGATGTGGAAGATCTGTAGATTGGCCTGGGAGGAAGGTAGAGTCTCGATGGATTGGAAGTCAGGTATAATTACTCCCTTGTACAAAGGAAAAAGGGAAAAAGAAGTGTATGGTAATCATAGGAGCATTTTTCCTCTTAGTGTAATAGGAAAAGTATATAGTAGGATACTTATTGACAGAGTTAGGGATATAACAGAGGAATTAGTTGGAGAAGAACTGGGACGTTTTAGGAAGGGACGAGCTTGTGTAGATCAGATATTCATTCTTAGATCTTAGTGGAAAAGTCTCTAGAGAAAGGAAAGAAGACGTAAGTGGCCTTCATGGACTTGGAGGAAGCACATGACAGGGTGGATAGACAGACAAGGATTGTATAAAGTATTGAGAATATATGGAGTAGATGGGAAGTTGCTGGATGCTGCGAAGAGTATGTATGAGGGTGCTAAGGCTGCAGTACTTGTGGATAGTGAACTGAGTGAATTTTTCTTCTTGAACGTTGGATTGAAACAGGGATGTGTCACGTCTCTATGGTTGTTCAATCTGTACATGGATGGGGTTATAAAAGAGGTACAAGGTAGGGCAGTGGATGTTGTAGTGGCCATAATGAAAGAGGGTAGTCTTTGGAAACTCCCTGCACTGTTGTTTGCAGACGATTATGTGTTGTTAAGTGAAGACGAGGGGTAGCTACAAGGCTTGGTGGTTGAGTTTGGGAGAGCGTGCAAGAAACGGAATATAAAGATGAGTGTAGAGAAAAGTAAAGTTATGGTCTTCGAGAGGAGTGAAGTCAGTGAATGTGCAGTGAGGTTGGATGAGGAGGAAATGGAAAATGCGAGTGCATTTAAGTACTTGGGTAGTGTGATGAATAAGGATGGACGTTTGGAGGGTGAGGTCCTTGAAAGGGTACAACAAATATGAAAGGTTGCTGGTTCCTTGAAAGCAGTGATAAGAAACAGGGAAGTGAGCATGGAAATGAAAAAGTTACTACATTACAGTATTGTGATACCAACTCTGACGTATGGAAGTGAAACTTGGACCTTGCTGGAGGGACAAAAGCCAAGAGTGAGAGCAGTGGAAATGAGTTCTTTGAGAGGAGCCTGTGGAGTCACATGGAGAGACAGACTAACAAATGAGGATGTGAAGGAGCGTTGTGGTACGGATGTGAATGTGATACGAAGCATTAGGAGAAACACTCTGAGGTGGTTTGGCCATGTGGGGAGGATGGAGAATGAGAGACTGAGTGTATGTGAGTAAGGGGGAGGGGGAGGCCAAGGATGATGTGAAGGGATGAAGTAGAGAGGGATATGAGAGAGGGGGGTGTAAGCTGGGAGCAGGGCAGTGAAGTGGCGGGGTACAGGGCAACGTGGATGCGATTTGTTTGTGGCCATCCATTAAGGGATTAAGGCGTCTGGCATATATATATATATATATATATATATATATATATATATATATATATATATATATATATATATATATATATATTAAACTCCGAGAAAAAGAGGAGGACCAACTGTGTGTTGGCTCCCGTAGGTGACCATTGCGCAAGTAAATAATACTGGACTGTTGTCTGTTTTAATGTGTGTTTGTCCCGCTACAACTCCTAGATGCATGGACTGAAGTCGATGAAACGTTGCAAGAGCACCTCCTATGTCCTCACAATCTGTGTAGACATTTTTGGTGTCAAAGCTCCAAAAACATTCTGTATTCAAAATGATTGTATTTACCCTTCAGTAGCTTGTTTCCTGTAATGAAACCAAGAGAATCGAACTTATTTTCTTTGAGCTTTACCATACTGCAATTTATTGACACATTTTCAATTTAGTCATCTGCATAACAATTTGCTTCATACCTGTATGACCGTCTGTTTGTCCAGCAACATCTCGTATTTGCGCTCACCCATTATGATGAAACTTTGTATGAACACTCACTAAAGAGTCTGAATGTGTATAACCTTTTCTGGCTTCAAAATCTGAAAAAAAAACAAAGTGTGGCAGACCAAACGGGCGTAGGCCGCAGTAGGCTGCCATTACACTGGTATATTGGGTAATATACAGATCATCATACTTGACTAACAAGCCCATGTGCAGTTACATTCATTAGAGATAATTTCCTCACCCATCTATTTTTCCCATAATCCAATTTTCATCACATCAAATCAGATTCCTCCAAGGACCTAGTTCTCCCTCACAGACCCGTTCTCCACCATGGACCCATTTCCCAACTGAATTTAGTTTCGTCTCATGGATCTGTTTTCCTCCACGAACCTATTTTTCCCCAAGATCACTTTCTCCCAATGATCTTACTTTCTATAATGATCCTGTTTTTTCCATGAACGTTTTTTACCACATGAACTTATTATTTTTCCCCCATCGATGTCTTTTTTTGCCAGAGAGCTTATTTTTCCTCTTTACCAAGTTTCATCCAATAACTTCTTTCCCCTCTTGGACCTACAGTATTTCTTTCTCCAAGACTTTACTCTCCCACCAAGAACCTGTTTTCTTTTTGGTGATGGTCCTAATGCGAACACCAAATCTCCACATGAATTTATTATCATATATTGGCGTATTTTCTTCATAGACTTGGTTTACCCAGTGGACCTGTTTCTGCTTGAGCCCATCTTCCCCAAGAACATATCCTCTTGGACGTATTACCCCACATGAAACTAACAAATATGGACATATTCAGAAGACCTATTCCTCACTGAGCCTATTTTCCTGCATCCATCCACTGGCCTACCAACCAACCTACCAATATACAGTACCTACTCACTCCCCGGTGTGTAGTAAGCCCGTCTCCTGGCTTGCCATCTGGGAAGCCGCACATTCACCCACTTACCGAGAAGTCCCACACACCCCACCCACGTATCTCACCCACTCAGCCTCCCCACACACCACTCATTCCATCTCTTCACCCACCCTACCCATCCACACTATCCACCAACCTACCACATCAATCCACCCACTAACCTACCCACCTGACCACCAGACATGGACCACCATGAGATGACTTATAACTTTGCACACACACACACACACACACACACACACACACACACACACACACACACACACACACCGCTCGCTGGTGCAGTGGTAACGTTCTCGCCTGCCAACTGGTGGACGGGAGTTCGCGCCTCGCTCAGGTTGCGAAAAGTTTCACTGACGAAGTGGTTGGTTAATGTCCCCCTAGAACAAGGGGACGGGTGTGTGCGTGTGTGAAGGTCACAGCCTTGCCCTTAGATCGGACTATATGAGCTCTCAGCTTCCTTCCGGGAGAGTAAAAAGCTGACAATCACGACCATCAAGTGATCCTGACCGACCCGGTGAATTACACACACACACACTAACACACACAGTGTGGCAGCTGATTTTATAGTACAGTTTTCTCTAACTTGTTTACTTTAACACTTTAAAGACATTTTGGTCATATATTTGATTTATCTAACAAAACGTATTCACTCTAGTGATTGGCTAAATTTGTCTGTGTACCTCCCAGATTTTTACACAGCTCAAGCATTACACTGCCATAACCAAAGGGTTAATAAAGTAACTCATAAACACACCTAATACCACCTCCATTGAATGGTAGCAGTGTGTTGCCTAAAACATATAGACGTCCTAGACGTAAAGATCCTCAGCAAAGAATACCACTGAGGTGCACCAATACATATATGAGCAGTGACAGGCGTTATGGGATTTACAAATTACCGACAGCAGAAACAGACGACCACTGCATTATTTCTTTACCTGAAGTATAAAATGGGTAATAAAGAAGTGTTTAATACTTTTGCTGATGATCGGTTTGGTCTGTTATTGAATACAGTTCGACCACAGAGAATTTTGTGTCAAGACCCAAATACCATATCTTAATTCAGTCTAAGTAAATGCATACATACATTACATAAAACAATCAACAGCCTCCTCTAACTTCATTTTAAATATTAAACACAACACTGTCATCTCGATATTAGCAGACTTTTTTTTTTTTTTTTTCTATAAAGGTCCACCTTTCTGAGGGTTTCCAAGATTTGCTTCCTTTATATGGTATTGTGATATATACATATCCTTATGTGATACTACCATCTTTAATGAGGAGTAAACCGATGAGACATGAACGTCGCTTCCATCTTTTTACAAAGCTTCTATGTTAAGAAGGAGTGACTATGAACTGGGTCTTGAAAAGGATATGTGGCATATGAGAGTCTCTCTTTTGATTAAAAGTGTGCTCTTAGATGGTATGGTCACTGATTGATGAATATCAATTGGGTGGAGAAAATGACTAAGTTTCAGAGTACGAAAGGACGTGGAAGGCCAAAAAGTTTGTATGGTATGGTAGGTGAATAGAGAAGAAGGCAAGATATTGTGGTTGATGAAACCAAAGAATTGGCGAGAGGTAGACAGTGATGGGTGAAGAGTGTACAGAATTGAACACGAATCCTTTTTATGACTTTGCGGTAGACATAATAGGATCAATCCCAAAGGCGTATGAAATATACGACAAAAAATAAATAAATAAATAAGCAGTTTTCTTTTTACATGAAGCCCATTGTTCTCTGAACGAATGAGTGACAAGAAAATGCAATTGGTTTTCCCTTAAGATGCAGTCGAGTGAATCGGACTGTGTGTGTGTGTGTGTGTGTGTGTGTGTGTGTGTGTGTGTGTGTGTGTGTGTGTTTCACATAAACAAACAAATCAACATTAAAGTATCCAAATACACATAATACTCGATGTAACATCATCCCTCATTGCATAGTAGGGTGCTGGGGCAAAGTGGTGTTCCATTCACTTTATAAAGAAAAAAAATCATCGTTCTCAGATCTGCCTGTCACCAGATCCTTGCTATTATCTTATTTATGGCCCCCACTTGTCATAACCCACCACATCCTGTCCATACACCCTGGCCCACTCCTCCTCCCTTGTTAACACCCACCTTCCCCATTGTTTACTGGTGTGGCCACGCTCTCCCCCGAAATATCCGTCCAGTGTTCGTTTTTCGTGTTCGAAAAATGTTTGCCTCTTAGTCCAAAGTTGTTTTTGTTGTTCAAAAGGACTGAAGCACAGGCTAGAAACTGGAAAAAAGTTGATTTGTTCACGACTGTAGATAGGAAATACAAGATTCATACCAATTTGCAATATCTGGAACCTTTGCATACAAATGATTGGAGGTCATAAGCAGGTGGAAATACAGGTAAAGAAAAAAAAAGCTGTTCAGTTGCATAGGTGAATTACCTAATATACCGGTTATCCCCACCTGCCACTTGTTTTTTGGTGACCCGGCCTCCTTCTGATGTGAAAAATTCACAATTTCTGATGCTGCAGACTGTCAGCAGCTGTCAGTGCTGGGAACGCTACTAATAAAAAGTAGCGGCGCTCCCATTCCCGTTACTAGCTCCAAAAAGTAGTGGCGTTACTGGTTTCGCTACTTGATACGAAATGTAGCGGCGCTCCCGCTCCCGCTACTTTGGTTAAGAAAAAGGTAGACTAAGGAAAGGTTAACAAAAATCTGTGATATAGCAATACACTATAAACTGTTTTCAATAATATTAGTCAGTCTGAGTGGATATGTTGTGTACCAGTAATGTCAGTATATACTTATACTGAAAATTAAATAAAAGAAAAAAATCATCATATTCATGTCGGTGTCACTTTAATGAAGCTTAGAGCCGAAGGTGCAGGAAAAAGCTATTTACTGTATAATGGAACAAAAGTTCGTTTGCATTGTTACCTAGTATACCTACTGAAAGTAACATAAGTAAATAAAAGGCAAAAAAAAAAATGTGGCCTACCATTGATACATATTATATAGATTTATTATAGTTTCAATGATACCTATTTAAGATATGTACGAAAACGAAAATAAAAATGAACTTGGGCTTTCTTTTAAAGGCTATTTATACAATAGCAATGTTTTTTCCCTTACTTTAAACTGAGAGTAACATACTGTTACGAAACAATAACACAGTGAGTAAGAATTAGTCTGAAAAAGAGAGTGAGGGAGAGAGCGGGAGTTAGAGAAGGGGATAGTTAGAGGTGTGTGTGTGTGTGTGTGTGTGTGTGTGTGTGTGTGTGTGTGTGTGTGTGTGAATTTAAATGATAATTTAAATGATCGATAATTACATCATGTAGGGATCTGGCGCCCCCTTGTGGTAGACAGCGCCCTACCAGAGTCAAACCACGATCTTTTCATCGGCGAGGTGCAGGGAAATATAAGGAGACTTGGTTCCCGGGTGGACGCCGCAGCTACTTCACCCAGAGTGCACAGCGCCACCTCGTGACAGTTCTTCACCAGAACTAAGTGGTGGGTAATCCACCGATACTGGTAGTTTCTATCTCCCCTTCCACCACCGCATTCTTTTCTTTCTATTTTTCACTTTCCACTCCTTGAGTCGTTTCTCATTTCGTATCCTCCGCTATTCTTTTGTTTTTCTATTTTTACCTTACTCTCAGCCTCTAAACTTCCTAACTGTTCACATTATCTTATTCCTTCTTTCCTTACAAATTTCGATCTTTATTTATTCCCAAAGTCTTATTTGTGTATCGATCCTTATTATAGGTTTTGTATCACTTATTTCTGTACTGCCTGGCTCCCGACTACCAACATTTCTCCCCCAGCTGTTTGTCTATGTTCTCCTCTTCTCTCAGGTGTTCGATCCCTGTATATTCTCCGAGTCCTACTTTGTGTTGTTCGTTTCATATCTACCACTCTTTTATCTTATTTACTGTACCACCTCTCTCATCGTTCAACATTCATTACTTTCTTGTCCGTTTTTCTGTTCTTTGTTTTTTTATATTTTTTTTATATACTTGTGGGCATTCTTATTTTGTATTTTTTAAGTTATTTCTCTTTCTTCTTCATTTTAATCTTTCGGATTTCCTTAATTTATTCCCTGTCTGTGTCTATATACTGTACGAGTATTTTGTTCACCTTCTTTATCTCTGTCTGCTCCCATGGATCCTTCAATATACCCTAGCGGTAATGCTACACATATCCCCCCTTCTCTCTCTCTCTCTCTCTCTCTCTCAGTTTTTTGTTTTATTTTCCAGTTAAATCAAGTTTTTCGAGGATTGTAGAGTGGCTTGAAGTGTGGCTCCTGCTGTCTTCAGACGATTTAGCCATCGTAAGAGTTTGAGCCAGTCTCCTCTATGCTAAATAAAAACTCCTCTGGTAGCAACAATGATAGAATGTACTCGGACTCAAGTGCTTCAGGATGGACGCAGATAAATGTGGCAGAAGAAATGTGGTAACCTAATGATAGGATGAGGACTTACTGGTGCATGAAATGCAGTAAAGGAAGAAAGAGAATAGAAAGAGACATGGAAGCTGGAAGCCTAGAGCGGCACCGAGGAAATACTTGATAAAATTATTCAACGGAGTACAAAAGAACGCAATCAGCAACGGGGCTATTTTTCTTTTTTTGAAGCTGTTCGTTACAAAGAAGACTGTGACAATGACAAATAATTTTGTGAAATGAAGATAAGGACAGTAAAACAGGAGAATTCCCTCCACCCACCAACCCGTCCATTAAAAAGCTGTAGAAATATGTGAGAAAAATCACCATAAGACATGAAACAAATCGTGAAAGTGCCGTAGGAATGGATGAAAGGAACTGTATTGTACGCATCTCTACCTGTTTTGGAAACGTAACATTAATTCTTTCTATCTATCTATTGCCAGACGCCTTAATCCCGTAAGGGGTGGCCACAAACAAATTGCATCCATGTCGCCCAGTCCCCCGCCATTTCATTGCCCTGCTCCCAGCTCACACCCCCTCACTCATATACCTCTCCCCTCCGTCCCTCCATCTCATCCTTGGCCTCCCCCTCCCTCTACCCCCCTCCACCTCACTCACATACACTCTCCTCGTCAGTCGCTCGTTTCCATTCATTCCACATGTCGAAACCACCTCAGTGTGTTTCTCCTAACGCTTCCTATCACATCCACATCCACACCACAACACTCCTGCACTTCCTCATTTGTCAGTCTGCCTTTCCATGTGACTCAAAATGCTCCCCTCAGATACCTCATTTCCACTGTCTCACTCTTGACTTCTGTCTCTCCAACAAGGTCTAAGCTTCACGTCCATATTTTAGAGTTGGAATCACAATACTGTCACGTAGTAGCTTTTTCACGTCCATACTCACTTCCCTGTTTCTTATCGTTGCTTTCAAGGAACCAGCAACCTTTCTTCCCTGCTGCGTCTTTCAAGCACTTCACCCTCTAAACTTCCATCCTTACTCATCATACTACCCAAGTAAGTAAATGCACTCACATTTTCCGTTTCCTCCTCATCCAACCTCACTGTACAATTACATTCACTGACTTCACTTCTCTCGAAGACCATAACTTTACTCTTCCCTACATTCACCTTTAGATTCCGTTTCTTACACACTCTCCCAAACTCATCCACCAAGCCTTGCAGCTCCCCTTCGTCTTCACCTAACAACACAGTATCATCTGCAAACAACAGTACAGGGAGTTTCCAAACACTGCCCTCTCTCATTAGGGCCACTCCAACATCCACTGCCCTACCATGTACCTCTTTATAACCCCATCCATATATAGACTGAACAACCATGGAGGCATGACACATCCTTGTTTCAATCCAACCTTCAAATAGAAAAATTCACTCAGTTCACTATCCACATGCACTGCAGCCTTAGCACCCTCATAGATACTCTTCACAGCATCCAGCAACTTCCCATCTACTCCATATATTCTTAATACTTTCCACAATCCTTGTCTATCCATCCCTGTCATATGCTTTCTCCAAATTCATAAAGGCCGCATACAAGGTCTTTCCCTTCTCTAGAATCTATTCCACTAAAGATCTAAGAATGAATGTCTGATCTACACAACCTCTTCCATTCCTAAAACCTCCCTGTTTTTCTCCAACTAATTCTTCTGTTATTTTCCTAACTCTGTCAATAAGTATCCTGCCATGTACTTTTCCTATTACACTAAGAAGACAAATTCCCCTATGATTACCACACACTTCTTTTTACTCTTTTCCTTTGTACAGGGGAATAATTATACCTGACTTCCAATCCTCCGGGACTCTACCTACCTCCCAGGCCAATCTGCACATCTTCCACATCCATTCTACTGCTATCTCTTCCTCATGCTTCAGCATTTCACCACACACTCCATCATTAATGAGGCTTTCCCCATTTTGACTTTCTCCATTGTTTCCACAACTTCCATCCTACTGATTTCTTCATCTCTTCTCACATCCCTCCTTCTCCCAGCCATTCCCCAGCCACTCATACTTACATTACTCTCATTCTCTGTGTTCAACAATTCCTTACATTGTTCTCTCCATCTGCCCACTTCATCTCCCTTCTCCACTAGTAATCTATCATTTTTATCTTTTACTCCCCAGCTAACTTCTTTGGCACCCTGTCTAACTCTCTTTATCTCTTTCCTGAACATCTTCTTACATTCCCTCCACTTTACACTCAAGTTCCTTCCAAATTTCTCATCCACTCTCCTCTTACTCTCTCTTACTAATCTTTTCACCTCTCTCTTCCTCTCTACATATAACTTTCTCTTCCATCCCTCATCTTCTTCCACACCCCTGTTTCTCATCCACTCACTATATGCTTTCTTTTTTTGTGCCACAGCCTCTCTCAGCTCTTCAGTCCACCATGCTGTTATCTGCACCCCCTTTCTTCTCTTCACCCCACACACCACCACACATGCTGCACATATTTCTTCTGTGAATATCTTGCACACGCGTTCCACGTCCCCCGTCTGCTCCAGTCTATATTTACCCAATTGCTCTTCCGCTTCCCTCTCATGTTCTGCCTTTTTTCCATCCTCTTGTAACTTTTCCACCCTCCTTGTATGTGCTACTCCCTCCTGTCCTTCCCTTCTTCTATTTCTCCATTTTAGTTGGACTTTAATTCTGACTGCCACCAAGTGGTGGTCCGAAAGTCCACTTCCCCAACCTCTAGATACTCTTGCATCCATTACACACCTTATCATATACACACACACATAATCAATCATTGCCTTCCGTTCATTCAGTTCACCACCCTCCCTTTTCATCACTTGCCACATATACCTGTGAATCATTTTGTACCTGAATTGGGTATTAGCTGTCACCAACCCCCTGCCGGCACAAATGTCCACTAAAGCACTGTCATTCTAATCCATCTCTGCAGGCCCACCCCACCACCTTTCCCTTCCCTTTCCACTCATATCTCCAATCAAAAACACTCCCAGTCTTTTCAAACTTTTCCATGCACGCTTCCATATTTGTCCAGAACTCTTCCCTCACTCTGCTTGCATGATCTTGCTTTGGCTCATACATGCACACAATCGCCCACATTTGTAGTCCAACCATTAACTGCATTATAATATTTTGGGGATGATGTGCTGTCTATGATCTTCATGGGAGGAAAACAGTATGACTGTATATTGTTTAGTTATGAGCGTGTTAAACTGAGGAGCCAGAGCTAGGTACTTATTCAAGCTACTTGAAATGTTATTCTTGTAATGCAGTCTGCCACATAACTAGGCAGTTTATTTCATATGTTCATATTCGCTTTGTTTGTTGTGACTGGAAACGTCTTCCAATACATTTATAACCATTACCTCAAGTGTAACCTGACTGGTTTGTTCTGAATTTTATGTGGAATGTCGCATAACCATGTCCTTTAAACATAGGCAATGCTACGCTGTTGCAGCCCTCAATCTGCCCCAGCACAAACCCCCCATCTCCCTACACACCTAACCAAGCACATAATGGCCCTCGCCCCCCCCCTTCAATCTTTTCTTTTCAAGGTGGGCGTAAGGAGAACGCCTTGAGGATACACAACCTACGGTCTTCAGATTCCTTGCGCAGGTCTCATTGAAATCTCGACTTTTTTTTTTTTTTTACTTTTTCATTTTAAAAACTACATGACACAGCATTCTACCTATCAAAAGGCACTAGTTCACTGTAAGTCATATAAGAATGTGAAATTTCATGACTCTATAGTGAATATTTTCTGAGCTCTGACTCAGAAACGAAATCTCAATGCCCGGCCATCCGACCTGCCTGTCACGGGGTTTTTATAATAACACTCTGTTTTTAAAATATGCTTTAAATATTATTTAAATTGATATTAATATTCAATAATATTGAAGAGCAGAGACAATGATTGTCTTGCTACATCAAGCAATGATTACTTTACGCTGACTTGCTACGATTCTCTAAGAACGAGAATTTATAAACTTTCTCAACAGTACACAGCAGAGACTAATTACTCACAATTGCTGACTTACTGTACTGTTAGCCTCTGAAGAAAGTTACTTCACCCCTGACAATAAATAACTAATACTAATAATAATATCAGGCTCTTGCTGATGCATTAACTCCTGGCACAACGAATTTTAAGTTAATACAACAAGACTGGTCTAAGTACCAGTTATGAAAACAAACGTTTATGCAAGCTAGGAGCTATGTGGAAAATAAGCTTAATTTGGAGAATGAAACAAGATTTTACTTTACATTAAGCTCAAGAAAGGAACTGTTAAATTTATTAATTACAGAAAATAAATTTAACGTTACAATTCAAATCAAATTAATGAGACGCACTCACCCACTCATGCAATAGCTAAATACTTACGCCTAGGAAAAAAACACCTTAATTAAACTCTTATAACTAGGATTATACAAAAAGGAAATACCGGTCGATGAATGCTGTGTATCACCCAAATCTAGGATGGAAGGACTGGATTAACTGTCTCAGTGGAGCTTGGGTGCTAGCGACCTCTCACACTTCTTGGAGCACAGGACCTTCCTCCGTCACAACAAACACTAGACTGAATTCAAATCGTGGGAAAGAAACGCGGAGCACTCGGCCGCATTTTCTAACGGTCAGAGGCAAGCAGAGACGAACAATAAAGAACAATAGTATCGCTCAGTACAGCACTTAGTGAAGTGCATTAAATCGATCACTTTTGAAAACAGTGACGAATGTTTTGAAAAGTATACTCCGAAATGGAGGGAGAAACGGTTAGCTGAGCGATACACAGTGAGTTTTCCACTAATAGTTCGTGGCTTCTCACAAAAGGGAAATGTCGCGAATTGATTCGTGACATTACGCCCTTACAAAGTTAAATTTTTTCCCTATGGGAAAAAATTTGTGGATATATATATATATATATATATATATATATATAGGTACACATCCTAACTCATTCGCACAAGATTCACACTGTGGTGTGTGTGCTATCCTGCTACAGGAGAAAGTCGCAGTCGCCAGTGAGCGAAAAAAAAAACTCGTATTTACGTTAATAGAAGCAAGCTTGAGGGAAAAACTCCGTGACGACGGTGAAAATCCTGTACTCAGGTCAAACTGAGCGAAAAGTCGCTACATTTACACTGACAACTAATTGTTGTGTAGCGTGGTGTATGTAATACACGGTGTAGGTGTGACAGTTGTAGTGTAACTGTACCTATGTGTAAAATGACATAGTAAATAATATGGCGACGACGAAGGCAGAGGAGAAGAGGCGGCAGTGTGCGGCAGACGATCAGCTGGCCCGCACAGCAAAACTGCTACACCCATTGCTGAACCTGCAAAACCAATTGAGGTGGAGCATCAAAAGTGTCAATGAGACAAAATTCTTATTAAGTTACAATTACTCTCTCTGCCTAGCAGTCAGTGCTACGACGTACATTCGAGGTCGCCATTAATTATAGCACACGATTATGGTCGGCAAGTTGAGAATCCTTGTGCAAACTTGGCTCTTCCATAGCCTCAAGTCGCCTCTGCGGAGTTCTCTCTCGAACTTCCCCCTTAACCTACAGTACTTATATTAGTATCGGGAAGCTGAGAATCCTTGTGCAAACTTGGGTCTTCCATAGCCTCAAGTCGCCTCTACGGAGTTCTCTCTCGAACTTCCCCCTTAACCTACAGTACTTATATTAGTATCGGGGAGCTGAGAGTCCTTGTGCAAACTTGGGTCTTCCATAGCCTCAAGTCGCCTCTGCGGAGTTCTCTCTCAAACTTCCCCCTTAACCCTTTAACCGCGGGTATTGTTTTGGTCTGACTGTCCTCTCCCGCGGGGGTTTCAGCCAAATGTAAACAAACCTTTAAACCTTAATAACTCTGCACAGAATAAAGCTAGAGAAAAAAATAAGGTACCATTAGAAAGTACTAACCTTCAGCTTTCCATTGATGTAGGTTTCATGACTTTGTTGACTTTCACAGGACGGGCAGTGCCGTTAGAAGTGAGGGGTGTAAAATCACTATTTTTCGCTCACACATCATTACCTTCGCTCATACACCATTACCAAATGCCAACCTCATTCTGATAATAATACTATAAACATATATGAACACTGCACATACGATAAACACCCACTCTGTGTTCACTGAGGCAGGTAAAAGGCACTGTAATTACCTGCACTTCACTGCCACATCAGCGGTGTTGTAATCACTATTTTTCGCTCACACACCAATACCAAATGCCAACCTCATTCTGATAATAATACTATAAACATATATGAACACTGCACATACGATAAACACCCACTCTGTGTTCACTGAGGCAGGTAAAAGGCACTGTAATTGCCTGCACTTCACTGCCACATCAGCGGTGTTGTAATCACTATTTTTCGCTCACACACCATTACCAAATGCCAATCACATTCTGATAATAATACTATAAACATATATGAACACTGCACATACGATAAACACCCACTCTGTGTTCACTGAGACAGGTAAAAGGCACTGTAATTGCCTGCACTTCACTGCCACATCAACATGTGTTGTCACTCACACAGCTGGACAGATACTGATGCGCGCTTGGTCAGGGGTGGGGTGGGGGGCCCAGGGGGTGGGAGGTGGGGCCCCAGGGGGGGGAAGAGGGAGGTGGGGGTCGGCTGGAGTGAAAGAACTTAATAGCTACTCTCCCTTGAAACAATTGGCGCACGGAAAAAACGCGGGGTATTCAAAATATTCACAAACATTCGAGAATGACACCCGCGGTTTGGTCCAGTTTTTGCAACGTCATTCTGGAATGACACCCGCGGTTAAAGGGTTAACCTACAGTACTTATATTAGTATCGGGGAGCTGAGAGTCCTTGTGCAAACTTGGGTCTTCCATAGCCTCAAGTCGCCTCTGTGGAGTTCTCTCTCAAACTTCCCCCTTAACCCACAGTACTTCTATTAGTACTGGGAAGCTGAGAATCCTTATGCAAACTTGGGTCTTCCATAGCCTCAAGTCGCCTCTACGGAGTTCTCTCTCAAACTTCCCCCTTAACCTACAGTACAATACTTATATTAGTACCGGAAAGCTGAGAATCCTTGTGCAAACTTGGGTCTTCCATAGCCTCAAGTCGCCTCTACAGAGTTCTCTCTCGAACTTCCCCCTTAACCTACGGTACATATATTAGTACCGGGAAGCTGAGAATCCTTGTGCAAACTTGGGTCTTCCATAGCCTCAAGTCGCCTCTCAACTTCCCCCTTAACTTACGGTACATAATATGTATGTACAGGCCCTGGACATACTGTGTCCTGTGGGGCCAATGGGTGAGACGTCAGGTCTGCACCCACTTCACCACTACCCTGTCTCTCAACTGAATCAGAAGATTCCAGGTTCGAATCCTGGCGAGGTCGCCATTTGTCACGGGGTTTTTATAATAACACTCTGTTTTTAAAATATGCTTTAAATATTATTTAAATTGATAGTAATATTCAATAATATTGAAGAGCAGAGACAATGATTGTCTTGCTACATCAAGCAACGATTACTTTATGCTGACTTGCTACGATTCTCTAAGAACGAGAATTTATAAACTTTCTCAACAGTACACAGCAGAGACTAATTACTCATAATTGCTGACTTACTGTACTGTTAGCCTCTGAAGAAAGTTACTTCACCCCTGACAATAAATAACTAATACTAATAATAATATCAGGCTCTTGCTGATGCATTAACTCCTGGCACAACGGATTTTAAGTTAATACAACAAGACTGGTCTAAGTACCAGTTATGAAAGCAAACGTTTATGCAAGCTAGGAGCTATGTGGAAATAAGCTTAATTTGGAGAATGAAACAAGATTTTACTTTACATTAAGCTCAAGAAAGGAACTGTTAAATTTATTAATTACAGAAAATAAATTTAACGTTACAATTCAAATCAAATTAATGAGACGCACTCACCCACTCACGCAATAGCTAAATACTTACGCCTAGGAAAAAAACACCTTAATTAAACTCTTATAACTAGGATTATACAAAAAGGAAATACCGGTCGATGAATGCTGTGTATCACCCAAATCTAGGATGGAAGGACTGGATTAACTGTCTCAGTGGAGCTTGGGTGTTAGCGACCTCTCACACTTCTTGGAGCACAGGACCTTCCTCCGTCACAACAAACACTAGACTGAATTCAAATCGTGGGAAAGAAAAGCGGAGCACTCGGCTGCATTTTCTAACGGTCAGAGGCAAGCAGAGACGAACAATAAAGAACAATAGTATCGCTCAGTACAGCACTTAGTGAAGTGCATTAA
This sequence comes from Coenobita brevimanus, assembly GCF_032717465.1. Taxonomy (NCBI): domain Eukaryota; kingdom Metazoa; phylum Arthropoda; class Malacostraca; order Decapoda; family Coenobitidae; genus Coenobita; species Coenobita brevimanus. The sequence continues at coordinate 11,423,537 of NC_136983.1, read as the reverse complement.
ATCGATCACTTTTGAAAACAGTGACAAATGTTTTGAAAAGTATACTCCGAAATGGAGGGAGAAACGGTTAGCTGAGCGATACACAGTGAGTTTTCCACTAATAGTTCGTGGCTTCTCACAAAAGGGAAATGTCGCGAATTGATTCGTGACACTGCCGTCCTACAGCTCTACGGACGAACACCTATTGATCACAGGGGAAACAACACCCTCCTCTAACTCTGTCAGATGGAGAGTAAAAATTTTATATGTTGAGCTTCATTCAGATTCCCTTGTATTGTGCGCTTTCAAAAGTTACGTTTTTTTTTTTTTTTTTTTCAAAACAGTGCTTGTATGCTTGTCCCTCAGTCGTTGTACCATCCGTCATTCTTCTCTGTACTCTCTCACTTCTGTCTTTTATTTTAAATATGGTGACCTAAAGCTAACACAATTCTCCACGTATAGGCGTATTGAGGAGTTGTGGAAGAAGGATGACATTCTTTTACTTGCATTCCGGTTCTCATCCAACTTGGAAGTCTCCTGGAAGAAAGGAAAAAAACGCCATTCATAATATGTAAGTGGTTTATGGAGTGCACTAAGATGGATAAAAAAAAAAAAAAAAGGGCAAATACGTAAGAAAGCGGACGAGATCAGAACTAAGGAAAAATGAAGCATGGGTGAAAAGGAAAGGAAACGCTAACACAAAAAGGCGAAGGGAAGAAGCCTCAAGAACATGTACATACAATCAGATGATAACAAAGTGAAGAAAATGAACCAAAAGAGGCCAGGAAAAGAAATTATGAACTGTAAAAGGCGAGAGAGTGTAATGAAAGTAAAATAAAACAAAATGTACAAATTTTGATCATATGGAATAAAAAACGATACATATGAATGGAGCAGTAGAACTGAAAAATTGGAAAACTTTGTGAGTAAAGAGGGAAGGAGTAGGAATAAGGGAAAATGGAATGCTTGAGCAAGTAAAGAAGAAAGGAGGAAAATTAAGAAAAAATGGAGTGCGAAAGGTGGTAAAGAGGAGAGGAATATTAAAAAAGATACAGTGGAGTACTTCAGTGTGTAAAGAAGAGGATATGAAGCCTCAAGAGAAAATACAATGATGGTAACAAACACACACAAAAATTGTAGGTAAGAGGAGAGGCATAAAAGTAAGGCAAGATGGACGATGGCCTTGTGCGAGGGACAAAGAAAGGGGACTCTTGGGAAGGTACACACTCGCTGCCTCTCAGTCTGGGAGAAATCGAAGAAAAAACATTGGGAACCAAGAATGGCGGGAGTGTTTTAGGAAGACTGACAAAGGAGGAAAAAGGGGACGCGGTAAAAATGAAGGGGTGGAATAGGTGAGGCTGGTGTTGGTTGGAGGGCGAAATGTAGTGAAAAGGATAAAGGGAGATCTGGGGTCACAGGAATGGGGATATAATTACAGGGTTATGATGTCCCCAAAGATGAATAAAATCCTTCATAGCTACCAATCATTATGTCACTGGACTGATGGAGTTATGATAGTTCTTTAATCATAATCATACCTTGGCCCAAATTTTCATCTTGTTATGTTTACATCACGCGACTCAGTGGCAGTAACAGACGGTGTCACAGCCCTACATTCTTTCCATAACACTTTTTCGTGAATAACACCATAGTCTATGTTTTCCTCTTGCTACTTTCAGACTGAAGTCGGTGAGACAGCAATTTTATGTCAATGGTTAAAAACAGTATAGTGTTCCGTCCCATCCCATCAATAGACCAACAACATTACCCTCGCAATAGCGCCGCACCCCAAGAAAAGGTGCAGGCAATATACATATACCAGGATGCCGGATATTATGTCCAGGTACGTAACAGGTCACCATGCTTGTGTTTCCAGACTGCTGGGTAGTGTGTTCAGGTAGGTACAGGGTCATCATATTTGCATTTACTGGGCTGCAGGGCACTGGTCCTTGTAACTAACAGATCACCGTGCTTGTATTTTATTCCATCAGCTGCCACCAAACGGATGAGAGTGACTGACGTATTATAAGTGGTGTGGGAGAGTTCATAGCACGTGTAAGTGAATAGTTTCGCATTTCCATCCTGACGTTCTCGGAATGATATCTGTATCGTTTTTAATATAGGAAAATTTTCTATCTCTCTATCTATCTATTGCCAGACGCCCAATCCCGTTCCGGGTGGCCACAAATAAATCGCCTCCACGTCGCCCTGTCCCCCGCCATTTCACTGCCCTGCTCCCAACTCACACCCTCCTCTCTCATATACCTCTCCACCCCATCTCTCCATCTCATCCTCGGCCTCCCCCTCCCTCTTCCCCCTTCCACCTCACTCACATACACTCTCTTCGTCAGTCTTTCACCCTCCATCCTCTCCACATGGCCAAACCACCTCAGTGTGTTCCTCATAACGCTTCCTATCACATCCACATCCACACCACAACGCTCCTTTATATCCTCATTTGTCAGCCTGCCTCTCCATGTGACTCCACAGGCTCCTCTTAAATAACTCATTTCCACTGCTCTCACTCTTGACTTGTGTCCTTTCAGCAACGTCCAAGCTTCACTTCCATACGTTAGAGTTGGTATCACAATACTGTCATGTAGTAACTTTTTCACTTCCATGCTCACTTCCCTGCTTCTTATCACTGCTTTCAAGGAACCAGCAACCTTTCTTCCCTGCTGTACCCTTTCAAGCACTTCACCCTCCAAACCTCCATCCTTACTCATCACACTACCCAAGTACTTAAACGTGCTCACATTTTCCAATTCCTCACCATCCAACCTCGCTGTACATTCACTGACTTCACCTCTCTCAAAGAGCATCACTTTACTCTTCCCTACATTCACCTTTAGATTCCATTTCTTACACACTCTTCCAAACTCATCCACCAAGCCTTGCAGCTCTCCTTCGTTTTCACTCAACAACACAGTATCATCCGCAAACAACAGTACGGGGAGTTTCCAAACACTACCCTCTCTCACCAGGGCCACTCCAACATCCACTACCCTACCTTGTACCTCTTTTATTACCCCATCTATGTACAGATTGAACAACCATGGAGACATGACACATCCCTGTTTCAACCCAACCTTCAAAGAGAAAAATTCACTCAGTTCACCATCCACACGCACTGCAGCCTTAGCACCATCATACATACTCTTCACAGCATTCAACAACTTCCCATCTACTCCATACATTCTTAATACTTTCCACAATCCTTGTCTCTCCACCTTGTCATATGCTTTCTCCAAATCCATGAAAGCCGCATATAACTTCTTTCCCTTCTCTAGAAACTTTTCCACTAAAGATCTAAGAATGAATATCTGATCTACACAACCTCTTCCCTTCCTAAAGCCTCCCTGTTCTTCTCCAACTAATTCCTCTGTTCTTTCTCTAACTCTGTTAATAAGTATCCTACCATACACTTTTCCTATTATACTAAGAAGATAGATGCCCCTATGATTACCACACACTTCATTTTCACCTTTTCCTTTGTACAAGGGAATAATTATACCTGACTTCCAATCCTCCGGGACTCTACCTTCCTCCCAGGCCAATCTGCACATTTTCCACATCCATTCTACTATTATTTCTCCCCCATACTTCAGCATCTCACCACACACTCCATCATTTCCTGGGGCTTTCCCCAATTTAACTTTCTTCATTGCTTCCACAACTTCTATTGTACTGATTTCTTCCTGTCTTCTCACCTCCCTCTTCCTCCCAGCCATTCTTCAGCCACTTATACTCGCATCACTTCCATCCTCTATGTTCAACAATTCCTTAAAATGTTTTCTCCATCTGCTCAGTTTGTCAGGACTCCATATTATAATTACAAATCATAATAGATAAATAGATTAATAGATAGATAGAGAGACAGATAGAAGCAGGAAGTCAGATGATGAGAAGGTATTGTGTCTGCGAGAATCGAGCAATGCTAAACATGCTTACACACTCTTAACACAAGGAATGCTTTGTAGGCACACGACAGCACCTCGTGACCATACATACACATACACACATACTCACACACAGGCTTCTAGAACTTTCCAACCACAGTGAATACACGTGACACGACCCCTGCTACACCAGAATTTAGGAAGCAGAGTCAGAAGGAGACAGGCCATAGAACAGGCAGGTAGTAGGGAGAAGGGCTTAGCAACATGGAAGAGAGAGAGAGAGAGAGAGAGAGAGAGACAGGAGGTAGCAGGCGGGACTCTACTTAACTTCACTCGTGTGTGAGAGACTTTGTTAATATTCCAAGACAAATAAAAATAGTCCCATACTATTCTTTACCTCTCCTGTCATTGCATGACAAATGGGAACGAAGATTATCTACTTACAAACAACTCAAGTATAACAACCGCTCATCCACAAGTTCAATATATATATATATATATATATATATATATATATATATATATATATATATATATATATATATATAACTAATCTACAAAACTCCAATACAAGTATATACAAAGTCCTTTTTGTGACAACTTTCTCTCCCCTCTCCACCAGCAATATACAATTTTTATCTTTCACTCCCCTGCTAACTTCACTTCCACCCTGTCTTATGCTCCTCACCTCTTTCCAGAACATTTTCTTACAGTCCCTCCACTTTACACTCAAGTTCCTTCCAAATTCCTCATCCGCTCTCTTCTTACTCTCTCTTACTATTCTTTTCACCTCTCTCTTTGTTTCCACATATAACTCTCTCATCCACCTCTCAACTTCTTCCATGCTTATAATTCTCATCCATTCATTGTATGCTTTCTTCGTTTGTGCCACAGCCTGTCTCACCTCTTCATTCCACCATGCTTTTCCTTACACCCCCCCTCCATCTTCTCTTCATCCCACACACCACATCACATGCTACACATATTTCTTCTGTAAATATCCTGCACACACCTTCCACGTCCCCCATCTGCTCCAATTCATATTTGCCCAATCGTTCCTCCATTTCTCTCTTATACTCTGCCTTTTTCTCATCCTCTTGTAACCTTTCCACTCTCCTTACAAATACTCCTTCTTCCCGTCCTTCCCTTCTTGTATTTCTCCATCCTAATTGGACCTTGATTCTGGCCACCACCAAGTAGTGGTCAGAAAGTCCACTCCCCCAACCTCAATACGCTCTTGCAGCCATTACACATTTTCGCATCCTTTCATCCACACACACATAATCAATCATTGCCTTCCTTTCATTCAGTTCACCACCCACCCTTCTCATCACTCGCCATGTATACCTGTGGATCATTTTGTGCCTGAAGAGGGTATTGGCTATCACCAACCCCCTCCCAGCACAAATGTCCACTAATGCACTGCCATTCTCATCTATCTCAGCAGGCACACCCCACTCACCAACTATTCCATCCACCTTCACATTCCCTACTTTACTATTCATATCACCGATCAAAAACACTCTCTCATTCTTTCCAAACTTTTCCAAGCACACTTCCACATTTGTCCAGAATTCTTCTCTCACTCTGCTTGCACGATCTTGTGTTGGCGCATACACACACAAAATCGCCCACATTTGTATTCCAACTTTCAATCTTACCCACACAATCCTTGACCCAACTGATCCATACTCTCTTATGCTCTTCCTCCAACTTTTACTCACAACTATACATACTCCTTCTTTTGCCCTCTCATTCTCACCTACTCCTGCACATATACCCCATCCATACTTCCATTCTCTCACACTCTCACCTTTCCATTTCATTTCAGTTATTCCGCATACATCAACTTTCGCACCCTCAAGCACCTGGACAATCTCTCTCTCTTTCACCTCATTATTCACTACCCTTACATTCCAAGTTCCAATTACCATGTCCTTTGTCCGGTACTTGGTCGTCATCTTTTGGTCAGTCCTTGTCCGAGGCTTATTGTTTGTCTTTTTAGTTAGTTGTTTTCCGGGAATGTGAGAGGAGTGAATGATGAAGTGGAAGAGAGAGAGATTGTTCAGGTGCTTGAGGATGCGAAAGTGGATTTATGTGGATTGACTGAAACTAAATGGAGAGGTGAAAGGGTGAGAGAATGGGAATATGGTTTAAGTGTATGTGTGGGAGTCAATGAAAATGAGAGGGCAAGAGAGGGAGTATGTCTGATGATAAGCAAGAAGTGGAAGGAGAATATAAGAGAATATGGAACAGTGGGTGCAAGGATTGTATGGGTGAGGATGAAAGTAGGTATATAAGCATGGGCGAGTGTATGTGTGTATGCCCCGACAGAGGATCGAGTGGCAAGAGTGAAAGATGAGTTTTGGGCGAGTGTAGAAGCGTGTATGGACAAGTTTGAGAGGAACGAGAGAGTGCTGTTGATTGGAGACATGAATGGCAAAGTTGGGAATGTACAGCTCCGGACAGATGAAACGGCTACACCCCATCCACCAGCGACTTGGTTTGGGTCTCAGTGGTTCTGGTAACAGTTGCAGGTGGAGGGAGGGGGGATGTGGGAGGGTGAGGAGGGGAGAAATGTGGGCGGAGTTATACAGGGGGTAGTGTGGGAGGGTGAAGAAGCAGCACAGTCTGGCTGGTGGGAGGGGGAGACGAATGGTTGGGTAGCGGAGACGAATGTCTGCTGGAGGGTAAGACAGGTGAGTGTGATTAGATGAAAAGAAATTATAAAAAATGAATTATTATAATATCTGCTGCATATATTGCATTTTATCTACTAAATAAAAACACTGTCTATTATTCACCACCGTATTTGGTGTATCCTACTCATTATTATTATCCTTTGGATATTAGGCAATAAATAAAGATATTGGACGGTCTTTCGGACCCGAACCAATTTTTTCATAGCTTTTTTCTTCAGCTATTTCCGTATTCCTATTATCACTCGTGCTTGAAGTCCCCCTTTTTATCACTTTCTCCTACGCCCTACATTTTTTTTAGGCATAAGGCAGTTTAACTTTCTCTTTAAATAACCATATTTGTCAACAAATATTCCTTTCATTAATCTATTTAATTACCTGTTTTCTTTCAATATGCATTTGTCTAATAATGGGTGTTACACCTTAATTGGCGCCGCTATTTGACGTTTTGAATAAATTTGGTCTAAATTTACGCATATATTGCAGTCTCTTTCAAGTAGGCTGGCAACCTCACACATCCTCCCCCTGCTTTCTCCTTCTCTCGCTACCCGTTCCCTCCTTTCCTTTTGTAGTACTGTTTATCTAATCTTTCTCATTTTTTTAACCTCATTCCTGCTTACAAACTTTTAGTGCCATAGGAATTTCTCCCTTATCATCTACAGTCCTACTACATGAAACTGGAAAAAACTGCCATTGGGAAAAGAATAACTGGAGATTTATGGCGAAGGTTACGATATTAGTTATTTAGAATGAAAGTGTTGGCAGATACGCATTCTTGACGTGATTATCACAGACACAGCATTTCGCCTTCATAAAACAGAAGGACTATAGGTTTCATGCATTACCTCCTTACGTCCAGCATTACTGTGCAGAACGCCATGTATAACACATTAAGGACCACAAGGACAGTACTGGTAGTCATCGTGATTCTCATGAATCTCTCCATAGGCTATTGAAAACAGAGCTTTATGCTCAACTTCAGAATTATGTTCTCATCATGGCAATGATAGGCAAAGTTAATAAAAACAATATATACAACCAAATTATCATTTATTATACAACAAAGCTCAAACTGCCTCCGTGCTACCTGAAAAAAATTAAATACCTGATGATATATATATATATATATATATATATATATATATATATATATATATAGATATATATATATATATATTCACCGGGTCGGTCAGGATCTTGATGGTCGTGATCGTCAGCATTTTACCCTCCCGGAAGGGAGCTGAGAGCTCATATAGTCCGATCTAAGGGCAAGGCTGTGACCTTCACACACCCACACACCCGTCCCCTTGCTCCAGGGGGACAGTAACCACCCACTTCGTCAGTGAAACTTTTCGCAACCAGAGCGAGGCGCGAACTCCCGTCTACCAGATGTCAAGCGAGAACGTATATATGGATGATGCCATGTCGTAGCGCTTAAGGGAATAACAGGGATGACGACGGTGATAATTATCGCAAGGAAACGAGATGAAAGGAAAATTTTCTCTACCTGAAGTAAATTCTAATGGACAGTAATAATTCGAGACCCCGTTTATTGACAATAATTTTTATAGATCTGCATGTCGCCGTTATTGCGTCTCGGAACATTTCGGTAGATGATATAACTGATATAAATTGATAAATGGGTAGAGAGATATCCTTATCGTCTATATTACGTGATAAGTATGATATAGTAATGATAATCTGTCCTGATAGAGTAAATCTTGCTGTGACGGAAGGGTATTTGTAAAGCGAACTAATTTATACCACAGACTGTATCAGAAGTGTTTCTTCTTCGTAAATTGAAGCTCGATGAATACTCTAGACTGTATGCCAGGAAGAAGGTGACCTTGGTGTTTTTATGAGGGATCCGGTTTGTGGCATAGTATGGAGGATGCATAGAGCTCAAATTTATCAAACAGATAGTATCCTCGTAACTGGCCACCTCTTCACCCACTTCCTGAAACTCAGACATGGAGTACCGGGGTGAGAATAACGCCATAATGACTAATACACCACAAACACATGGATATTTATACATCAACGAGAAAGGACTGTGGTTCACTTGTATTTTCTATGGACTGCAATAAACACCATTACTCAGGGCACACCACCAGTTCCATGTTTTGTCAGTATATACTGAGATGAATGATTCTAACCGAATCAGGTAGATCCTCTCCGTCAACTGAGACAGTGGCATACTGACATGTGAATTAATTGTCATGTCTGGTTATTCTTTAGAAACAGTAAAAAAAAATAATGACTTTTTGTTTACCTGTAGAAACAAATAAAATAGTAGTTAGAGGACAAACTTGTGCCACGTGACACTATGCGAAGTCGTTAGGTTTCCTGCCATGAACAGAGGATCATTTATTTAATTTCTTCAGGTTACATGTGATTGTGTGAGCTGGTTACACCGTTGAGACTGCAGCACGGAGGCAGTTTGAGCTTTGTTGTATAATAAATGATAATTTGGTTGTATATATTGTTTTTATTATCTTTGCCTATCATTGCCATGATGAGAACATAATTCTGAAGTTGAGCATAAAGCACTGTTTTCAATAGCCTATGGAGAGATTCATGAGAATCACGATGACCACCAGTACTGTCCTTGTGGTCCTTAATGTGTTATACATGGCGTTCTGCACAGTAATGCTGGACGTAAGGAGGTAATGCATGAAACCTATAGTCCTTCTGTTTTATGAAGGCGAAATGCTGTGTCTGTGATAATCACGTCAAGAATGCGTATCTGCCAACACTTTCATTCTAAATAACTAATATCGTAACCTTCGCCATAAATCTCCAGTTATTCTTTTCCCAATGGCAGTTTTTTCCAATTTCATGTAGTAGGACTGTAGATGATAAGGGAGAAATTCCTATGGCACTAAAAGTTTGTAAGCAGGAATGAGGTTAAAAAAATTAGAAAGATTAGATAAACAATACTACAAAAGGAAAGGAGGGAACGGGTAGCGAGAGAAGGAGAAAGCAGGGGGAGGATGTGTGAGGTTGCCAGCCTACTTGAAAGAGACTGCAATATATGCGTAAATTTAGACCAAATTTATTCAAAACGTCAAATAGCGGCGCCAATTAAGGTGTAACACCCATTATTAGACAAATGCATATTGAAAGAAAACAGGTAATTAAATAGATTAATGAAAGGAATATTTGTTGACAAATATGGTTATTTAAAGAGAAAGTTAAACTGCCTTATGCCTAAAAAAAATGTAGGGCGTAGGAGAAAGTGATAAAAAGGGGGACTTCAAGCACGAGGGATAATAGGAATACGGAAATAGCTGAAGAAAAAAGCTATGAAAAAATTGGTTCGGGTCCGAAAGACCGTCCAATATCTTTATTTATTGCCTAATATCCAAAGGATAATAATAATGAGTAGGATACCCAAATACGGTGGTGAATAATAGACAGTGTTTTTATTTAGTAGATAAAATGCAATATATGCAGCAGATATTATAATAATTCATTTTTTGTAATTTCTTTTCATCTAATCACACTCACCTGTCTTACCCTCCAGCAGACTCTCGTCTCCGCTGTGCTGCTTCTTCACCCTCCCACACTACCCCCTATATAACTCCACCCACATTTCTCCCCTCCTCACCCTCCCACATCCCCCCTCCCTCCACCTGCAACTGTTACCAGAACCACTGAGACCCAAACCAAGTCGCTGGTGGATGGGGTGTAGCCGTTTCATCTGTCCGGAGCTGTTCAAGTGGATGGAGTGGTTGGTCAGTGGGGTGTGCCAGGTGATGTAGAAGAGAATGGAAGTGCTTTGGTGGACATCTGTGCTTGTAAGGGGTTGGCAATAGCCAACACCTACTTTCGGCATAAGATGATCCACCGGTATACATGGAGAGTAATGAGGAGGATGGATGGTGAACTTGTTGAACGAAAGGCAATGATAGACTACGTGTGTGTGGATGAGCGAATGAGAAGACAAGTGTTGGATGCAAGAGTGTGGAGAGGGTGAGGGAATGGAGTCTCGGACCATCACTTAGTGATGGCCAAGGTAGAGCTGCAAATAAAGTGGTTGAGGAGACGAATGGGAAGTCAGGAGGAAGCAACTCCTGTGAGAAGAGTGGAGAAATTGCAAGATAGTGAGAAAATGACAGAGTATAAGAGCATAGTGGAATAAAGATTGGGAAGGTATGAGCTAGAGCAGATGGAAGGGGTGGAAGACGTATGTAAGATATTCACGGAAGAGATAGGCGCAGCGTGTGAGGCAGTTTGTGGAGTGAGGAGGAGATGCAAGGGTGTGCAAGGGACAGCATGGTGGAATGATGAGGTGAAACGAGCTGTGGAACAAAAGAAGAAGGCATATAGTGAATGGTTAGCGAGTAGAGGTAGGGGAGAAGATGAGAGAGAGAAGAGAGAGGTATATGTGAGCAGGAGAAGGGAGGTTAAGAGACTGGTGAAGGAGAGTAAAAAGAAAGTGGATGAAGAGTTTGGGAGGAATATGAGTGTGAAATGGAGGGAGAGTAAGAAATTGTTTTGGAAGGAGGTAAAGAAAGTAAGGCAGTGTGAAAGGGGAAATAGTAGGGGAGTGAAAGATAGGAATAATAGATTGTTGGTGGAGAAGAGAGAGAAACTGAGGAGATGGAAGGAGCACTTTGAGGATTTGTTGAATGTATAGAGTGAGAGCAGTGCGAGTATAAGTGGTTGGGGAATGGCTGGGAGAAGAAGAGATGAGAGGAGGGAGGAAGAGATCAGTAGGGCGGAAGTAGTGGAAGCGATGAAGAAGATTAAGTTGGGAAAGGCCCCAGGAATTGATGGAGTGTGTGGTGAAATGCTTAGGTATGGGGATGAGATTGTTGTAGAGTGGATATGGAAGTTGTGTAGATTGGCTTGGGAAGAGGGAAGGGTTCCAGAGGACTGGAAATCAGGTATAATTGTTCCTTTATACAAAGGAAAAGGGGAGAGAGAAGTATGTGGTAACCATAGGGGTATGTGCCTACTTAGTGTGACTGGTAAAATATATGGTAGAATACTCATTGATAGGGTTAGGCATATGACAGAGGAGCTAGTTGGAGAAGAACAAGGGGGATTTAGGAAGGGAAAAGGGTGTGTAGATCAGATATTTGTTCTAAGATGTTTAGTGGAGAAGTATCTAGAGAAGGGAAGGAAAGTGTATGCTGCCTTCATGGACTTGGAGAAAGCTTATGACAGAATAGATAGGCAAGGTATGTGGAAGGTATTAAGAATATATGGAGTGGAGCGGAAATTGTTGAGTGCTGTGAAGAGTATGTATGAGGGAGCTAGGGTTACGGTGCGAGTGGATGGTGAGCTGAGTGAGTTCTTTGATCTCAATGTGGGACTGAAACAGGGTTGTGTGATGTCTCCATGGCTGTTTAATATATACATGGATGGGGTTGTAAAGGAGGTGCAGGGTAGGGCAGTGAATATGAGGGTGGCTCTAATGAATGAGGGTGAGATTTGGAAGCTTCCAGTGTTGCTGTTTGCTGATGATACAGTACTGTTGAGTGAAGATGAATGGGAGTTGCAAGGTTTGGTGAATGAATTTGGGACAGTGTGTAGGAGGAGGAATCTGAAAGTTAATGTAAACAAAAGTAAAGTTATGGTGTTTGAGAGGAATGAAGTCACAGAGTGTGCAGTGAGGTTGGATGGTGAGGATATGGAGAATGTGAGTGCATCCCTGCTTGTCGTAAAAGGCGACTAAAAGGATTGGCGGAGGGTTAGTGCCCCTCCCCGGAAAACAACTAACTAAAAAAACAAACAATAAGCCTCGGACAAGGACTGACCAAACGATGACGACTCAGGACCGGACAAAGGACTTGGTAATGGGTACTTGGAATGTAAGAGGAGCGAATGATGAGGTGAAAGAGAGAGAGATTGTCCAGGTGCTTGAGGGTGCGAAAGTGGATGTATGTGGAATAACTGAAACAAAATGGGGAGGAGAAAGTGTGAGAGAATGGGAGTATGGATGGGGTATATGTGCAGGAGTAGGTGAGAATGAGAGGGCAAAGGAAGGAGTATGTATAGTTGTGAGTAAAAGATGGAAGAAGAGCATAAGACAGTATGGATCAGTTGGGTCAAGGATTGTGTGGGTAAAGTTGAAAGTTGGAATACAAATGTGGGCGATTGTCTGTGTGTATGCACCAACGCAAGATCGTGCTAGAAGAGTGAGAGAAGAGTTCTGGACAAATGTAGAAGTGTGTATGGAAAAGTTTGGAAGGAATGAGAGAGTGTTTTTGATTGGTGATATGAATGGTAAAGTTGGGAATGCGAAGGTGGATGGAATAGTTGGTGAGTGGGGTGTGCCTGCTGAGATAGATGAGAATGGGAGTGCGTTAGTGGACATTTGTGCTGGGAGGGGGATGGTGGTAGCCAATACCCTCTTCAGGCATAAAATGATCCACAGGTATACATGGCGAGTGATGAGAAGGGTGGGTGGTGAACTGAATGAAAGGAAGGCAATGATTGATTATGTGTGTGTGGATGAAAGGATGCGAAGATGTGTAATGGATGCAAGAGTTTATAGAGGCTGGGGGAGTGGACTCTCTGACCACTACTTGGTGGTGGCCAGAATCAAGGTCCAGTTAGAGTGGAGAAATAGAAGAAGGGAAAGACGAGAGGAAGGAGTAGTTGCAAGGAGAGTGGAAAGGTTACAAGAGGATGAGAAAAAGGCAGAGGATAAGAGAGAAGTGGAGGAACGATTGGGCAAATATGAATTGGAGCAGATGGGAGACGTGGAAGGTGTGTGTAGCATATTTACAGAAGAAATATGTGCAGCATGTGATGTGGTGTGTGGAAGGAAGAGAAGACGGAGGGGGGGTGCAAGGAACAGTGTAGTGGACTGAAGAGGTGAAACAGGCTGTGGCACAAAAGAAGAAACCATACAATGAATGGATGAGAAATAGGGGCGTGGAAGAAGTTGAGAGGCGGAAGAGAGAGTTATATGTAGAAAGAAAGAGGTGAAAATATTAGTAAGAGAGAGTAAGAAGAGAGTGGATGAGGAATTTGGAAGGAATTTGAGTGTAAAGTGGAGGGACTGTAAGAAAATGTTCTGGAAAGAGGTGAAAAGAGTAAGACAGGGTTGAAGTGAAGTTAGCAGGGGAGTGAAAGATAAAAATGGTAGATTACTAGTGGAGAAGGGAGAAAAAGTGAGCAGATGGAGAGAACACTTTAAGGAATTGTTGAACGTAGAGGATGGAAGTAATGCGAGTATAAGTGGCTGGGGAATGGCTGGGAGAAGGAGGGAGGTGAGAAGACAGGAAGAAATCAGTACAATAGAAGTTGTGGAAGCAATAAAGAAAGTTAAATCTGGGAAAGCCCCAGGAATTGATGGAGTGTGTGGTGAAATGCTGAAGCATGGGGGAGAGATAGTAGTAGGTTGGATGTGGAAGATGTGCAGATTAGCCTGGGAGGAAGGTAGAGTCCCGGAGGATTGGAAGTCAGGTATAATTATCCCCTTGTACAAAGGAAAAGGGGATAAAGAAGTGTGTGGTAATCATAGGGGCATTTGTCTTCTTAGTATAATAGGAAAAGTGTATGGCAGGATACTTATTGACAGAGTTAGAGAAAGAACAGAGAAATTAGTTGGAGAAGAACAGGGAGGCTTTAGGAAGGGAAGAGGTTGTGTAGATCAGATATTCATTCTTAGATCTTTAGTGGAAAAGTTTCTAGAGAAGGGAAAGAAGTTATATGCAGCTTTCATGGATTTGGAGAAAGCATATGACAGGGTAGATAGACAAGGATTGTGGAAAGTGTTAAGAATATATGGAGTAGATGGGAAGTTGTTGAATGCTGTGAAATGTATGTACGATGGTGCGAAGGCTGCAGTGCGTGTGGATGGCCAACTAAGTGAATTTTTCTCTTTGAAAGTTGGGTTGAAACAAAGATGTGTCATGTCTCCGTGGTTATTCAATCTGTACATGGATGGAATAATAAAAGAGGTACAAGGTAGGGTAGTGGATGTTGGAGTGGCCCTGGTGAGAGAGGATAGTGTTTGGAAACTCCCTGTACTGTTGTTTGCAGATGATACTGTGTTGTTGGGTGAAGACGAAGGGGAGCTGCAAGGCTTGGTGGATGAGTTTGGGAGAGTGTGTAAGAAACGGAATCTGAAGGTGAATGTAGGGAGGAGTAAAGTGATGATCTTTGAGAGAGGTGAAGTCAGTGAATGTACAGCGTAGTTGGATGGTGAGGAATTGGAAAATGTGAGTACGTTTAAGTACTTGGGTAGTGTGATGAGTAAGGATGGAGGTTTGGAGGGTGAAGTGCTTGAAAGGGTACAGCAGGGAAGAAAGGTTGCTGGTTCTTTGAAAGCAGTGATAAGAAACAGGAAAGTGAGCATGGAAGTGAAAAAGTTACTACATGACAGTATTGTGATACCAACTCTAACTTACGGAAGTGAAGCTTGAACGTTGTTGGAAGGACACAAGTCAAGAGTGAGAGCAGTGGAAATGAGTTATTTAAGAGGAGCCTGTGGAGTCACATGGAGAGATAGGCTGACGAATGAGGATATAAAGGAACGTTGTGGTGTTGATGTGGATGTGATAGGGAGCGTTATGAGGAACACACTGAGGTGGTTTGGCCATGTGGAGAGGATGGAGGGTGAAAGTCTGACGAAGAGAGTGTATGTGAGTGAGGTGGAGGGGGGAAGAGGGAGGGGGAGGCCGAGGATGAGATGGAGGGATTGGGTGGAGAGGTATATGAGAGAGGGGGGTGTGAGTTGGGAGCAGGGCAGTGAAATGGCGGGGGACAGGGCGACTTGGAGGCGATTTGTTTGTGGCCACCCCAAACGAGATTGAGGCGTCTGGCAATAGATAGATAGATAGAGTGCATTCAAGTACTTGGGTAGTGTGATTAGTAAGGATGGAACTTTGGGGGATGAAGTGCGTGAAAGGGTACAGCAGGGAAGGAAGGTTGTTGGTACACTGAAAGCAGTGATGAGAAATAGGGAGGTGAGTATGGAAGTTAAGAAGTCACTGCATGATAGTATTGTGATCCCTACCCTGACGTATGGAAGCGAGGCATGGACCTTGCAAGAGGGGAACAAGTCAAGAGTGAGAGCAGTGGAAATGAGTTACTTGAGAGGAGCATATGGAGTGACGTGGAGGGACAGGTTGACGAATGAAGAAGTGAAGGAACGCTGTGGGGTGGATGTGGATGTGGTTGAGAGGATTAGGAGAAATACACTGAGGTGGTTTGGACATGTGAAGAGAATGGAGAATGAAAGACTGACTAAGAGGGTGTATGTAGGTGAGGTGGAGGGAGGGAGAGGGAGAGGTAGACCGAGGATGAGGTGGAGGGATGGAGTTGAAAGGTATATGAGGGAGGGGGGGTGAGTTGGGGGGAGGGTAGTCAAATGGTGGGTGACAGAGCGACTTGGAGGCGTTTTGTCTGCGGCCACCCTTTGCGGGATTAGGGCGTCGGGCTATAGAAAGATAGATAGATAGTTTTCCGGGGAGGGGCACTAACCCTCCGCCAACCCTTTTAGTCGCCTTTTACGACAAGCAGGGATACTGGGAGAGTATTCTTTAAAAAAAAAAATAATAATAATGAACCTGAGCTATAATGCCCAGAAAAAAATAAATGTGAGTAGAAGGTTCTACTAAGCCTTCAAAGCCAGTTAGATTGTAGCTCATTTTCAAAGGAACATGACTGCTTTAACAGCTTTTCATCCCATTCATACTGATTCCCAAGGAAATGTGAAGTATTTAAGGCACTGTCCAGTACTGAAGTTCCAAGGGTACTATGTCAAGAGACCAAACTCCTAATGGATCCTAACAAATCTTCACGATAACCAAGTCTCCATGACAGTTAACTATTATCAAATTAATGATATTTTTATTTTTCCTATTTTGCCATTTTAATATTCACTCTACCTGTATTGTGATGTATTTGGTGGCTTTATAAGAGATAAATGTACCTTACATAATGTACATGCAATGTAATTCATACTTCAGGCTTAGAACAGTTTATAAAATTAGCCACAGGTAGACTTTTGCAGGGCGAGGGGCTTGGTTTCTGTGGGAGAGGGCTTCGGGAGCGACAAGAATTCCCTGTAATTATGAGTCTTTAGCTTAGTCGCCCATGCTTGATTTCTTTCTCTTGCCTCTTTTTTTTTTTTTTTAACTAACATGTAATTAGTTTCTCTTCCCAGATGTCACTGTCTCCTGCTCTCTTCTTCCCCCCCCCCCCCTCTCTCTCTCTCTCTCTCTCTTTCATGTTCCCCTTGCTACTTACCCTTTCTCTCGTCTACTTGTTTTCATCGTACACTACACACTTACTTTCATCAGCTCTTTCTCACTCTCTTCCTCATACTCACTTTCACACAGATACTCTCTTCTTTTCTCTGATTTGTATTTTCACAGTCTCCATCCTATTTACTTCTGTTCTATTTCCTACCTTAATTTTCCCCCACGCTTCCATATTTTCTTGCCTTCTACTAACTGTCTGACACTTTTGGTTTCTTATTAAGTTAACTGCATTCGTATCTACTGTCCCTCACACGTTCTTTCGCCGCTTGATTTTGTTATCATGAACTAGAATAGTATGATAAACTTTTCCTCTAAACATACATATACAAGTTTACATATACAGTAGGTGCTCTACAAAGAAAGAAAAGAGTGTAACGGAGGGTAAGTGATTCACCTTAAAGAACAGTGAAAGAATAATGGAATGAGTTCAGGGCAGCTGTCCTAAACACCTTCACTACGATGACGTCTTGTTTTTTTTTTTTTTTTTTTCAGACTACAACAAGGCAGTTTTATTAAACGATATTGTTCAACTGTAGCACCGAAGGGCTTGATGAAGGCTAAATTTAACCCTTCAGTTTCAATTATCTCCCTTCACCGAATGAAATCGTGTGTTGAGTGCAAGAATGATATACTGAATACATCATCGAATGGAAAGGTTCACAGGGACTCTTCCGAATGCAACACGAGGCAGGTGGCAGTGGAACGAACAAAACAACGGGTATCTGTCCAAAAGAACAGGAGTTCATTCCGAGGCTTGGCAGAAGGCTGTTTGTGGCCATGAGTTCGTTAAAACAATCTTGGCTGGTTCTTCAGTTGGTCCTACGACTTGTCGCAGCCGTAAGTGAGCAACGTAATAATACTGATAATCTTATGAATGCATTGTAAGGATGAAAATATTCACATATATAATAATCTCTCTGTTATCTTGTCTTTGTGTTTCTTGGGGGAAACAATCTCGTGGGCTTATGGCCTTTGGTTCCTTCTTCCTAACATTAAGAAAAGTAGCTGTGGCTTCAAAACGGTTGAATAGTAAACCAGTATTAATGTAACATTTATTTCCTTTAAACGTCAAGTATAACTACTCTATTTTTGGCACAGTTTTCATGGGACACCTGCAAAGTAGTCTGTTTTTGGTTTTAATTGAATAGGATCCACGTAGGGTCGATAATGTTGTATCCTCGCAGTAGACACAATTTCAGGATGTAGTTATCTAATTCCTCTCTTATAAGTAGCAAGAAAAGGGTAGATGTGGCTGCAACATGTCTTATTGCAATGAGTAATTGCAGTGCTAGAGGTGATATGCTAGTGGAAATTGGAGAAACATTTTAGGGAGTTGAATGAAATCTTCATGATGAAAGAAAATAGGCAATAAGCTTAGAAGGAAGGAAGTGGAGAAAACGTAAGTCAGATGAACTACCTAGCTTTGAAAGAATAAGTACAAATGACAGAGTAGAAGTAGAAAGGGACCACAGAATGGTTAAAAAGTCAGTTTCTATTAGAGCTCACAAGCGAGAGTCTCATTGAAAGAGACGCCATCCTTGTAGCTGTGTAAGAGAAAGTAGCGAAGCTTAGATTGTTCATGTTTAATATTTGCATCTGATGGAGTTTGTGTGATTTAAATGGCTGGGGAGAAGCGGGCGGGAAGAATGATGATGAAATGCTGAGACTGAGTGGAGAGGTATTTGACTGAGGATGTATGTGTTGGAAGAAGGGCAGCTTGATGGCGGAGGACAAGGTGACATTGAGTCGACCTGACTGTGGCCACCATTATAGGGTTGAGGCGTCGGGTTGCTGATGGATAGATTTATAGATAGATAGACAGATAGACACATAGATAGGTAGATATTGATATAGACATAGATTGATGGAGGAAGTAGATATCATCACAGTGGACTGTTCCAGGCTGTGGATGATGAGTGAATAAGACTCATTTGTGTTCCCTCCCTCCAGCTTAAGTCATTTTCCCTAACACATACATATCATATCAGTTTTTTGCTCTACCGCTGGACTAACATGAGAAGCCAGTGATTGTACTGGGAATGGAGTATAAAGCAAATGGCTGTAATTACCTCTGCATGTTTTAACAACTGTTACCAGATCATTAACACTTGTTAAGGGCAACTCTTGGAGCTTTAATTAATTACCTGTTTCAATGTCACAGCTAAATGGATGTAATGCGCCATTATCAGTGTTCACTATTTGATAATGATATATATGGTTGTCTGTGGCAATCAATCGGTTTGTCTCTGCCTCTTTGTCTGCCTGTATGTGTAATTGTCTGCCTGTCTGTCACTATATCATTATCGGCTTGTCTATTACTCTTTCTGTTCATCTGTTTATCTGTTTCGATATCTTTATCGTGTTGTCTGTCCTGTCGACAGAGTGTCTGTGTCCATCGCTGTGAATCTATCTGGATGTTTTTTTCCAGTATATGTCGGTCTGTTTATTTGTCTGTTTCTGCCTGTTTGTTTCTCTCTGCTGTGTCATGTAGGATTATCAGCTTTTTTGGTAATATACACACTACATAAACAATAGATATCACACCTTCTGTTTCCATCCTTCTTTTTTTATGAAATGAGGACGGACAACTGTAATCTAGTGTGTGGATTATTTTCTCATTAGATTTGTTTTTCCTTCCGCTGCTCATCTTCTTACAGGAAAAAAATATATGCACTGTCAATATATCTGTTCATTTCTCTCAATCTGTCAATCTGTTGACCTGTCTGTCGGTCGGTCTGCTTCTCTGAAAATATCATATTCATCTGCCAGTTGGTCTGCATGTCTCGGATTTTTTGCTTGTCTGTCTATCTGGTGTACCTAGTTCTCTTTCCCGTAGAGAATCCCTCAGGAAATAAAATTATATGGTATTATCAGATATAAATACCTATGATTGTATGCTCAAGTTGAACCATGGCAATGAAAAGGGTTACACACATAGCATATGGCTCTTTAGTTGTTCTTGGTTTCATGTCAGCTGAGTGAAACCATCTGGCAATATGGAAGATATAATCCTTACGTTTGACCATCGCAGCCATATGGTTTATGCCTCCAGTTCGATGATGTATTTTATATGCCATTACTGCTACTCCACCAGATGATGTTCAGGCGAAGGAACCAGATAGCACTGAAAGGTTG
Source organism: Coenobita brevimanus (assembly GCF_032717465.1). NCBI lineage: Eukaryota > Metazoa > Arthropoda > Malacostraca > Decapoda > Coenobitidae > Coenobita > Coenobita brevimanus. The sequence goes on along the minus strand of NC_136983.1, from coordinate 11,403,596 downwards.
ATGAAGGATGCATCTAACTCCTCCAGTTAAAAAATATCTCTCCCAATTGGTGTGAAATCGTCTGGAAATAACACACACACACACACACACACACACACACACACACACATATATATATATATATATATATATATATATATATATATATATATATATATATATATATAAATATAGATAGATATATATATATATTGTTACGGAACAGAGAAAGATAATGTACACTTTAAGTGAGAATACTAATAATCACTACTGTCCCGTAAAGGTCCAGGTTCAAAATAAAAGAGTTAGGTAAAATTACAAGTTAAAGTTTAATGCTCAAACTAACAACAAAACATTCAGGACTCATAAGGATAATGTAATGGCAAAAAACAGGTTAAATATATGGTTAACTGCAATAGCCTCTATTAACACGAAATTAGCATGAGTAAATTTATCTAAGTCAGCCCTGATAAAATGAAAATACCGGATAATACTCAGTGAATGCAAGATATATTGTTACAGATACAAAATATTATCAATGATGACTGACATAAAAAACCTTACATGAATTACAAAAACCTTAATAGGCCTAAGAATTAACCTTATGCTACACAGTACGAGAAAAAATGCAACAACAGTTATACTGAAATTACACACAGCTGCTAGATGGTTGGAGACTTCCTGAGCACTCACAATAATAACAACTGTACAGGGGAGGACAGAGATGTGAGCAAAATGAGTAGATCTAAGTGGCAATAATGCAGAGACTGAGCTCATTATATAGGGGCCAGCAGAGCTTGATACAACTTGTAAGAAGGACGCGCAAATGAAGCCATAGGGGACAAAGAGCTGACAATCCTGCTCTGAACAACAGAAAGGACGACTTACTCTACTATAACGGTAGAAGGGGGGATTGAGGCCAAACACGCTCGTGATCAAACATGCAGCATACTGTGCGTTAAAATTACACAAAGGATGATGAAATCATAGGTTATGTAACACCTCCCCACAAAGAAAAAGAAATTTACAAAGGAAATTTCCTATTACTCTAAAACAATCTGTCTAAAGTCTAGATAAGCAATCTGCAATAACATTTTCTTTCCCCTTGACATGTTGTATGTCTAATGAATTCTCCTGAAGAAGTAGACTCCATCTTGTCAATCTCTGATTTTTATCTTTAAACTTACTAAGGAATTTCAGTGGGTTATGATCGGTAAAAATGACTATGGGGTCAAAACCAGAACACAAATAAAATGAAAAATGCTGTAAACCCAAAATCAAGGCCAAAAGCTCTTTCTCAATAGTTGAGTAGTTCTTTTGAGGTGGAGTGAACTTCTTACTGTAATAAGATACAGGGTGTTCAATACCCTGATCATCCTCTTGCAGCAAAACAGCCCCAGCTCCTGTATCACTTGCATCAACAGAAATCTTAAAAGGCTTAGCAAAATTTGGAGTAGCGAGCACTGGCTGACTTAATAGGATAGCTTTAAGTTTACTGAAAGAGGATTCACAGTTATCGGTCCAGACAAATTTAACTCCCTTTTTCAGTAGGTCTGTAAGTGGTGATACAAGAATAGAAAAGTTAAGAACAAATCTCCTGTAATAACCTACCATTCCCAAAAATCTTTGTAGCTCTTTCCTACTTTTAGGTCTGGGAAGATCACTTATAACCTGAACCTTAGCTCCTGGTGGTGCAACATGTCCATCACCAATTACATACCCAAGGCACTGAACTTTAGCTTGACCAAACTCACACTTTGATAAATTAGCTACAAGATTAGCATGAACCAAACGCTCAAGAAATTTACTGACATGGCATAGGTGATCTTTCCAGTTGTCACTGAAGATTAATACATCATCAATATAAACAACACACCCTGCCAAACCCTCTGTTACAACATTCATGAGCTTCTGAAATGTGGCTGGTGCATTCTTCATACCATATGGCATTACAGAACATGCAAAAGTCTTTCCTAGTGTTACAAAACATGAGATCTCCCTAGCACGTTCAGTCATAGGTACTTGCCAGTATCCTTTTAACAAATCAAACTTACTTATGTACCTAGCCTTTCCGATCTTGTCTATGCAATCTTCCACGCGAGGGAGAGGGTAAGTGTCTGTTTTGGTTATCTGATTAACACGTCTGTAGTCAATGCAAAGCCGCTGTGACCCACCTGGCTTAGGGACTAGAGTGACAGGAGAACTCCACTCGCTCTGACATGGCTCAATCATCTTGTGGTCCAACAGGTAGCCAAGCTCCTTCTGGATGAGAGGAACTTTCACTGGGTTCACACGGTAAGGAGGCAATTTAATTGGCTTTGCGTCTCCAACATCGACATCATGCATCAACACAGTGGTTCTTCCTGGAGTGGCACGGAACACTTGCGGGTACTCCTGCAGTAATGCCGAAAGCTCCTGCCTTTCCTTAGGAGCTAGATGAGAAAGCTTAGTCTGGAGATCATTCATGATCAGGATTCTTCCCCAAACTATCACTCAGGCTCATACTGCATGGGAGAGCTTCACTTGCAGACTCGGGTGGAACAGCTACAGTGCAGACTGGATTATTTTCGTCCCGCCTGTGATATAACTTTAGCATGTTGATGTGACATAGTTGCTTGTTCTTTCTACGATCTGGTGTGGCGATGACATAGTTGACATCACTGAGTTTCTTCTCCACGAAATAAGGACCACTACACTTGGCTTGAAGAGGTTACCCATGCACTGGTAGCAGAATCAAAACCTGATCTCCTGGCTGAAAGTGGCGTAACCTGGACTTCTTATCATACCAAGTCTTCATCTTCTCCTGAGCAGCTCCTAAATTCTCTCTCGCCAGCTGTAAAGCAGTGGACAGCCGTTCTTTGAACTTCATCACATACTCCAGCAGGTTGACGTCATCTTCCTCCGACAGCCAGCATTCCTTGAGTAACTTAAGGGGTCCTCTTACTTCATGGCCAAACAGTAGTTCAAAAGGTGAGAAGCCCAGTGATTCATTTGGAGATTCTCTTGCAGCAAACACAACGAATGGAAGACCTTTATCCCAGTCTTTCTGATGTTCCAAACAGTATTTCTTGAGCATCGATTTGAGTGTTTGATGATATCTCTCCAACGCTCCTTGGGTCTGGGGATGGTAAGCTGAAGACGTGATCTGGGTGATGCCCAACTCTTTCAGAGACTGCTTGAAAACATTTGACATGAAATTACTTCCCCGGTCTGACTGTACCTCCTTGGGCAGACCAAACTTTGTGAAGAACCCTAGCATTTCCTTAACCACGTTCTTTGCTGAGATATTTCTAAGTGGAATGGCTTCAGGATAACGAGTAGCCATATCAATCAGGGTCAACACATAAGAAAATCCTGAAGAAGTCTTAGGAAGAGGACCCACAATATCCACCAACACACGGGTGAATGGCGCCTCAAAAGGAGGAATGGGAACTAGAGGTGCAACCTTTTCGGTCTGATTACACTTCCCCACAACTTGACAGGTGTGACAAGACTTACAATACCAGGAAACATCCCTGAAGATACCTGGCCAGTAGAAGTGTTTCAAAATGCGTGCCACAGCCTTCCTCACTCCAAGGTGTCCTGCCAAACTGGAATCATGAGCCACTCTAATGATATCCTGCCTACAAACACGAGGGATGACAACTTGATGTACAACCTCCCATTCACAGTCGGCTGATGCTGTTGGGGGTCTCCACTTCCTCATAAGTACTCCTGACTTTATATAATAACAAGTAGAAGCACCAGCTGACTCTTCCTCGCTGCAGGCAGAGTTAGCTAGACCTTTCAACTCAGGGTCAGCAACCTGCAACTCAACCAACTCTTGACGAGACAAATTATCAACACTACAGGGTACTGCCTCATCTGGTGAGTGGTCCAAATTAGCAAGAAAAGTGTCAGCTAGGATAACATCATCATCATCATTATCCTCTAAATCACCAGTAACTTTAGACTTAGCCCTAGTGACAGCACATGCAGGGAACACATCAGGGACATCACAATCCTGGGTCGCAGCCACTGGCTCACTAGACAACTGAGGAGCTGGACACACTTGACTTCCACCAATATCATTTCCAAGTAAGAAAGTTACACCTGACATTGGGAGTGTCTCAACCATCCCAACCATAACGGAACCATTAACAAAACCAGACTCTAAATTCACTCTGCACAGAGGGACAGAGAAGTAATTATTCCCTACACAATGTAAGATTACAGTTTCATCAGACGAATTAACATTAGAGCCTAGAACACTGGTCAGCATAAGGGATTGGCAAGCACCTGTATCACGATATATTTTAACTGATTTCCTGTCATTACTGTCCAGAGGACTGACAAAACCATCAGACAGGAAATTAGCACATGAACTCTTGAGAGTGTCACCCACGTTACTGCTCAAAAGAGGAGCTCCATCATGAGAATTTAAGTTACCCCTCAAAGCAGGTTCAGTTAACTCAGTTAAAGAATTATGGGAACTCTCAAGGGTGGACACTAGACCAATTGACTGAATATTTAGAGACTCCTTTTTGTTCACATCACGCTGTCTCCTGAAACATTTCTCCGTAGTATGACCAAGCTTACTACAATAACTACATTTACTTTTCTGAAATCTAGAGGTGGAGCTGGTATTTACTTCTTGAGAAACATCATCTTTGTTTTCTTTCCTGTTACCTGTACTCTGAGTAGAGGCAACGTACTTACTTTCAGCTTTCCCTTTTTCTCTAGAATATCTCTTGTGAGTGAGAACATATTCATCAGCTAAAACTGCAGCATCAGACAAATTATCTATTCTTTTCTCATCAAGATATAGGCTTACATCTTTACTAATACACCTTTTGAAGTCCTCCAGCAAAATCATCTGCTTAAATTTGTCAAAATCAGAATCCACATTCTTAGAATTTAACCACTGCTCTAACAGATCTTCTTTGACTTTTGCATACTCAACATGGGATTGCTTATCTTGCTTGTAAGTTGTCCTAAATTTTACTCTATAGGCTTCAGGAACAAGCTCATAGGCCTTAAGAATCAAGCTCTTAACTACATCATAATTATCAGATTGATCCTGAGGCAAAGATGCATAAGTTACTTGAGCTTTACCGGTGAGAACAGTTTGAAGGAGTAGCCTACTGGCCAATACTTTTTGGGCCAATTAAAACCTGTAGCTACCCTCTCAAACAACTGAAAATACTTTGTTAAATCAGATTCATTAAAAGGAGGGACAAGTTTAACATTTTTAGCCACATCAAAATCATCAGAGCTAGATGATCCAGTTCCACCTTGTTTCATGCGATACTCATGGTCTGCCTGAATCCTGGCAAGTTCGATTTGTGCCTGTATCTGTGCCTCCTGAATGCGAGCCTGAGACTCCGCCTCCTTAGCCTGAGACTCCGCCTCCTTAGCACGTGCTTGAAATTCAGCCTCCTTAACATGAGCCTCCTGCAAGGCTAGCTGTAACTTAGCTAATTCAATCTGCGTTTGCTCATTTGGAGGAGTTACATTAAACAAGCTTTTATTAATCATGCCAACAATTTGATCTTTAGAATGATGAGAGTGAACTGCAATTCCCAATTGTTGAGCAACAAGCTTAAGTTCATTCTTTGTTCTGTTTTCTACATCACACACTGTTTGCACATTTGACAAAAAATCTTTGGCTTCATCAAGTGTAGTAATAGTAGACATCATGAATACACCACAGTCACAAAATATCAAGCAATATCCTTATGATAATATCCTGAATATCCTGATATGAGGTCGCCAAATTTATGTTACGGAACAGAGAAAGATAATGTACACTTTAAGTGAGAATACTAATAATCACTACTGTCCCGTAAAGGTCCAGGTTCAAAATAAAAGAGTTAGGTAAAATTACAAGTTAAAGTTTAATGCTCAAACTAACAACAAAACATTCAGGACTCATAAGGATAATGTAATGGCAAAAAACAGGTTAAATATATGGTTAACTGCAATAGCCTCTATTAACACGAAATTAGCATGAGTAAATTTATCTAAGTCAGCCCTGATAAAATGAAAATACCGGATAATACTCAGTGAATGCAATATATATTATTACAGATACAAAATATTATCAATGATGACTGACATAAAGAACCTTACATGAATTACAAAAACCTTAATAGGCCTAAGAATTAACCTTATGCTACACAGTACAAGAAAAAATGCAACAACAGTTATACTGAAATTACACACAGCTGCTAGATGGTTGGAGACTTCCTGAGCACTCACAATAATAACAACTGTACAGGGGAGGACAGAGATGTGAGCAAAATGAGGAGTATATCTAAGTGGCAATAATGCAGAGACTGAGCTCATTATATAGGGGCCAGCAGAGCTTGATACAACTTGTAAGAAGGACGCGCAAATGAAGCCATAGGGGACAAAGAGCTGACAATCCTGCTCTGAACAACAGAAAGGACGACTTACTCTACTATAACGGTAGAAGGGGGGACTGAGGCAGAACACACTCGTGATCAAACATGCAGCATACTGTGCGTTAAAATTACACAAAGGATGATGAAATCGTAGGTTATGTAAAAATATATATATCATCCATCCATCATCCAATCCTACGTTGCCCCATGAGGAGCGTAGGAGCCCGGGGTTAGGCATTGGTCCTGACATTTAAGATGAGAGTGACCAACCTCACTTATCCCTGAGTGGCAATGCGTGAACAATAAACCCCAATCACCCCTTGGATATAAACCTTCACCGGCTCAATCCGATTGGAGCACAATAATTACCCACTAAACCACCAGGCGCCAAAATTTGGTTATATGGTTACCACCCAGTGTAGTAAATGGTTTCCTGGTGTACATGAAACCATTTGGCTTGTCACTCAGTGTAGAGTTACCCACAGGCAGAAGGAAGAGGAAAGATTGAAGGAATGAAAGACAGAAGAGGGAGTGTAAAGTCACCCGCAGGCAGAAAGACGACGAAAGAATGAAGGAAAGAAAGACAGAAGAAGATGGAAGGAAAGAAGGATGGAGGAGAGGACAGGGCAGACACCCGAGAGCAGCACTATATTGAATGAGTGGATGGTGAGCGCCCCCACCTACCACAATATATAGATAGATAGACAGATAGATATAGATATATAGATAGATACATACATATGTATGTATGTATATAAAGATAGATAGATAGACAGATAGACAGACAGATAGACCGACAGATAAATAGATAGATAGATGATAGATGATTAGGTAGGCAGATAACTAAAAACACCAGTTGATTCAGAGGAGGAAAGAGAAAAATGGGTGTGACTGTAAGGCAGACTACCAGATAAAGGGAGAGGGGGAGTAGTGGGAATCAGGGCTGGCAGGGGGGTTAGAAGAGAACAGGGAAAATGGGAGATAAGTGAGAAGGATGTAAAGGATGGGGTAAAAGAGAAAAGGGGGGAGAAGAGGGAAGACAAGAAAAGGAGGAAAAGGAAAAGATCGATGAAAGAGCGGAGAAGCAGCAGGAGTGAGAGGGGAAAGGAAAAGTAAGGGAAGAAGTGAGACGGCAAGGGGAAGGAGAGAGGACGGTAAGAGAGAATGAGAGAAGAGATGGAAGGGAGGGGACACATAATATGAAGGAAAGGGAAAGAAAGGATAGAGGGAAGTAGAGTAGATGAGAAGTGAAAAAATTAAAGTTAAGAGATGTGAAGGGGAGAAGATATAAAGATGAGGAGGAAAGGGAGTGAAGAAAAGGGAAGGGAAGAATGTAAGAGAAGAGATGTGTTAAAGAGAAGAGAGAATGGAAAGCGAGAAAAGACAATAGGAATGGTAAGGGATAACATAAGGAAGTGAGAAGAGGAGCAGAAGAATGGAAAGTGTTGAAGGGGGAGGAGGAGGATTAACGAGGAAAAGGATGGGGGAAGGGAGGGGATGAGGAAGAAGAGGAGAGACAGGAAAGGAAAAGGAGTGGAATGGGGTCGAGAGGGGAAGGGGTTGTCTAATGAGTTCATTCCCTGTCACAAAGTTTTATACTCTGTGTGTGTGTGTGTGTGTGTGTGTTACTACATATAATCAATACCACTACTGCAACTTCTACCCTACCAGTGTAAGAAGGGCGTCTGAACCAAAAGAAACTTATTAGATACACTGTTTTATATCCTGCTTTTAAATGTACGCATATCAGAACCAGTCACACAGTATTAAGTACAGTTAGGAATAAAAAAAAGCTTACTGTTTCTCAGCGGCAGTGTCACAATTAGGCCATGTCCGTCATGTTCCTCCCGGATGACCATGTGATGGTGAATCGGGCATTTGTATAATATACCAAGCTTCTCTCGACTTAAAAACATTAGCCACGAGAAAATACGAAAGGAAAGAGATGATATATTTGCGAACTTATGCCCCCTATTACACTGCACTTGGTATCAAACGACGAAGGATTTAGTGTGCTCTCAGTAACATACTGGACTAATTTTATGTTACTTGAATCTCAAACTCAGGCAGCTTGTTGATTCTCTCCTCTGACTCCGATGTCGCACTCCTTCCGCTGAGTACAATGTCCCCAACACGTCTGTTACTAACATACTCGCGTTATCTTGTTCATGACTTGGTGTCAACATGAGACCAACACTTGTTTGTGGCAATAGCTATAGTACTTCTGTTAGAGTGGTTGCACTGGAAACTGTAACAGTACTGTATCATTTTGATTCTTCTACTTACTTTCGTATAATATTTCATTCAAGTCGTTTCACTGAGCGTTAGAATATTCACAGTACAGAAGGGCCGGTGGTTGGTAGACAGTAAATGAACAAAATGTGTATAAATTAGCGAAAATAGAGAAATAGAGAGATGAATGGAAAACAGGTACTTCCGATAACAGACAGATAAACAAGAAGAAAGATACATTGCATATAGTGACCCCGACAGAATAGGACCATGAAAGACAGGCACGTACACAGAAGTAAAATAATAAAAAAATTGAAATCAACTCAGGAACTCTTGTTGCAGCATTTGAATATTTAATGGATGTAAGAATGCGGACGGGCGAATCAGACTGCTAAACGAGATGCTGAAATGACCCAGTTATATTGGAACTGGCATGAGACCTTCGTAGCTCCTCATCCTTAGGGATTTATTTGGTATATACAACCTTAATATTCTTTTGAATGTAATTGTGTTATATTAGTGACTTACTTTCATGAATTTCTTTAAGGGATGCTGTGGTGCAATACTGAAAATAAATCGCTAAGAAAAGGGTGTGAGGGAACCATCAACTCCTTGAAGAATACGACCCGTTATATCAAATTGCCAAATTTTTTACTTGGTCACGTTGGTTCCTGTAAATGTGTTTCTCTTTTCAATTTTTAAGGGCATAACCCAACTTAGCCTAATCATAGCAGGGATGGCTCCAGCACTGCATTTCAGCTTATGCCAAAAAGTTTCCTTCAGTTGATGCTGCATCATAGCAGCCGGAGGGCTTTAATATATTTTCCTTGGCTATGCAGTATTGGTGAAGAAACAGTTACCTATTATTCAGCATCTCTCGTTGACACGTACTGGGGATGCCACACATCCTACCTGATGGTCATTATCATTTTATCCCCTTCGAGGTGTTAGGGCCCTAGGCTAAGCTTCAGTAATCCAGTGCATTTAAGGGTAGGTGATCAACCTGCTTCCCTTGGTGGCATTACATGACAGAGAAGCAAACTCATCATTCCGACCGGAATGTTCCAGCGATTAGGCCACCAGATGTACGCACAGACAGACACACATATCAATAAAACAGCTTAGGACAAAGAGTCCTGGTGGTCGCATTTCACTTTGGCGCAAAACCCAGTTTACTACCATTTCATTTGCGAGTCACTATACCACATCATTTGGGTGCCAACACATCGTGACGAACCTAAACTAACCAGACCAAAATCACTCATTTATTAACAAACGATTATACAAATAGTTATGAACCGATCTAGTTCATTATAGGTAAAGTCATGAGATAACCTATTTTAATTCGGCCCTCACTACTATATTTTAGCCCAGCGCTCAAATGAAGTTTAATGTGGCGCCCTATTGGAATATATATATATATATATATATATATATATATATATATATATATATATATATATATATATATATATATATATATATATATAAATAGATAGAGGGAGATATGTGTGTGTGTGTGTGTGTGTGTGTGTGTGTGTGTATTTAGATGTGTATGTTTGTATGTGTGTATGTACTGTATGTATGTGTGTATGTCTGTATCTGTCTATCCATCTGCTTCTCTCTCTCTCTCTCTTTGTATATATATATATATATATATATATATATATATATATATATATATATATATATATATATATATATATCCCATTGGAGCCCGGTGTCCGGAATATTGGACAGAGGTGGGATTTTTCAAGTCTTTATAAAGTAGGGAACCCTCGGGTAGGGACCTATGCTTCGCGACTATGAGCCAATAGTTAGAGGGCGGTACGCTTAGGACCCACCCAGTGCCATGCCTCGCCCAACACCCCTGGGATCCAAGGGGATATATATATATATATATATATATATATATATATATATATTGCCTATATATATATATATATATATATATATATATATATATATATATATATATTGCCTCTTGGAATGTCAATGCGCCCAAATTATATATATATATATATATATATATATATATATATATATATATATATATATATATATATATATATATATATGTATATATATATATATATATTCTCTTATACGGAATGTCGGGGGCGCCCTAATTAAATGTGCCGGTCAAGGTAACAGAAGTTTGCCATACTACCAATACCATAACGAGCACTGACATCATAGCAATAATATCATGACCCTTTCTTCTTCGACTATGATGTGACTGGATTATATACAACTTCATGTCCTTATAAATCTGAAAAGGAAAAGTAAATTCCCCCTAGAGTCTTCGAGGGTCTGCATATGTCAGTATACTTCCTACTGACAGCCTGTATCGGGTGGCATTTCAATTTGTATTTTATTGAATCACACTTATAGAAATGTTGCTAATGGCTTAATTAAAAATCAAAGAAAATCATGATAAAAATGTAAGTTCTTTAGTTTTAGTGTGTATTCCATATGCTGTGAGTGTACGTGGGCATAAATGGTATTGCAAAGGGTTCAACAGGGACAGGAAGGCAGGGTGAGGCTGATGAGATAAAGGGGATGGTGTAAGGACTGACAGGCGACTGATGGATGATTTCATATCCGTGTGGGGAACAGTACATTTGGGTGGCTCGTTGTGTGAAAATAGAGGCAGTGTGGTAATCAGTGTGATGCAGCCTGTGGTGGTGGTGGTTGTGAGTGTGGAACTGAGTGTTGTGGTGCTAGTGATGCGTATGTATTGTGGTGATGATAATTATCTGGTGAATATGGCGGAGTCAATGGTGGTGGTGGTGGTGGTGGTGGTGGTGATAGAGAATGTTGTGGTAAGTGGTGTGGTAATGGAAAGTGTGTTTGTGTTGGGGGTAGTGGTGATGATGGTGGTGGTGGTAGTGACGATAGTGATGATGCTGGTGGTGGTAAGTTTGGCAATGAGTGTGGGAAACTGTGCGAAGATGAATATGATGATGGTGGGTATGGCTGCAATGGTGGTAATGATGATAATGAGTGTACTGGTGGTGGGAGAGTCAGGACGAGGATACCCTGTGAAGAAGGGCTTTGTAAAGTGGTGTTGATGGTTCAGTAAGGGACAAGGACACCTTGTGAAGATGGGCGTTGTATGTTCGCGGAGGGGGTGTTGGTGGGACAGAATGAGACTTGCCAACCCCGTAAAATGGGTGTTATGCGATGGGGTGGCGAGCGATTTTTTTTTTTTCTTTTTTTAGTTTAACGTGAGATGTGAGGATAGAGCAAGGTGGTGTGACTGAAAAAGGGCAGGGATCGTGGCGGTTTGTGATAAGCAACGAGGGCAAAAACGCTGTGAAAGATCGGTGTTTTGAGTTTGTCAGTAAGTTCGTGCTGATAGTTAAAGGTTTTCTCAATCAGATGAACAAGACTAGGAGGAAGAACAATGATAAAATGCAAGAACAAAACTAGAGGGACTAGAAGAAGGAGAAGGAAAAGAAGAAGGCTTTAGTAAAAGCCTACCGACTACACAAGGATCATTCAGGCAGAAAATCTTTGCTATGTTTCAATCTTCCCTTAAAACACGACCGTAGTAGTTGGTCACATCTGGAACTCAAACTATACTGTTGTGGGAACAGGGACAAAGGGGATTAAAACCAAGTCCACTAATCTGATTAGCCCGAGAATCAAATCCGGGTTTTTGCAGCTGTGAATTGCGTGCACTAACCAATGCACCGCCATCTCCCACGGGAAAAAAATGTATTGATTACTCAGTACCTACTTTCCAGTTTATATCGACTAACGACACACAGAAATACAATGCTCTAGAGAATCCCACACACTTACGCGTAACTTCAAAAAATTATTACCATTAACGTATGCAACAAGATTTTTTTTTTCTCATTTCACCTTATGGCACACGAATTTATTCATTTCAGAGAAACTCAAAAAATCAAAATGAAATTTGTACAAAGTTCTGAGCCTCCCAGGTCTTCCAGAAAGTCATGTTCTACAGTGTCTTGGAGATTTCGTATAAGCTCTTCATCAGCGATTTATTCAGAAATTGCACCCAAGTATCGTCTTGTATGCCACTGATGCAAATTATGTCGATATTTGAACAACATAAATATCATACACAATAATGTCTAGACGTAATATGCAACATAAATTGGTAAGGATAATATTGTACGAAGCCTTCTTTGCCACCTGGAATGCGTCCCCTGAGTACGAAGGCAGCACCGGAAGCTAATAAATAACGCGCAGGTAAATTGATGAGGACGGGAGCGGCGTGCAAAATGTGGTTTTGTACATAATCGATTTTCAATTCTGAACAACATATGGCGAAGTGCGGGTGGATGGGCGACATGTAATCAATGCTGAATTTAAAACATCCTTGATGCAAAGATTAATTTATCCAGCCGAAGTACGCCAAATTTGTCATATTCTTCCTGCCTCCAGATGACTTCTATACTGCTAATCTCTATTTACACCAACTTAGGAAAAAAAATAACTTCCGTTGCATACACTTTCAATTACTTCACGAAAGCATTTGACCTCGCTAATCACACCATGATACTCAACAAAACAATGAAACTTGTGACAGAACGAGTCTCATTCCCTGGATCGCTGACTTTTTGAGTGACAGAGAACAAACTGTTTGTCATAGGTGAGCTACTCCAGCTTCCAGTCCCTTATCTGCAGTGTGCCACGGGGGAGCAGGATGGGACCGCTGTATTTCCTTATCCTAATCAGCGATGCCCTCATCGACACCAAGCTACGAGGGAAATATGTCGACGATTCTACCATCACCACACCAGTCAGTAACTCCAACTCCGACCCAGACTACCTCTCTTTGCAGCAAAATCTTAACATTCTCTTGAAACAGACAACAAAATATGTCACTATCAGCTACCACAATACTCTCATCATGCAGTCTGACCTGGCCACTACTCACCTTCCCCCCCTCAATATGGATGACCACATCCCTGAGCTGGTCCAGACTATCAAACTTTTTGACACATTTTTTATTGCAAATTCCATTGGTACCGACACACAGCTTCCATCCTTCCATCTGCATCTTTCATGCTCTGCATTTTGCGAAGACTCAAGTCCTCTGGTCTTGCCATGGTGGAACTCTGTACCATCAACCGTTCTTCCATGCTTATAAAATGAATATATACCTCAGCAACATGGTCATCAGATATCCCACTACAACACATAAGCTTAAAATAGTCAGCCCAAAAGCGTGCTGCAAAGATCATTCTTGACCTGACATAATATGTCAGCTATTCCACCGCACTTCAAACTCTCGGGTTAAAAACATCTCTGACGTCATCACCATTTAACTCCATCAATACAGCAGCAGGTTACTACCATTTAGAGCAAGAACTGACTGTTATAAGAATAGCCCTATCCCTTCCATTGCTCGAATGATAAATAAAAATAATTAAAAACGTCTCCACCAATCTCGAATTGTTGTTGCTGATGTTTGCACTTATTCCTTGTGTAAATCTCGCTATTGTCATTTACTAAATTTGGCTGTTACATTTACTTTCATGAAGTATTTACTTTTTGCCAACATTCCTTTTTAACTCTGTATACCGTATATGTTCTCAGTCTTAGGGTTACCTTAACTTAGATAAACCATGAATTATTATTTTCATTATTATTATTATTATTATTATTAGTCTCCATCTATTACACAGATGGAGACAATTATTTTTGCTGGTATTGTTATTCCGGTCTCAGAGTCTCGCAACGATTCTAGAACTGGACCGTGTGAGGAATCTGAAGGGCCCAGGCTATGAGTCCTGACATGGGCCATTGCTTATGGAACAAAAAATCCATATCCTTTATGTGCAGTGGAAGGGCATGTAAGAGTCATATCAATGTTGTGAACAAGATAAGGTGGTCTTTCCTACTCAAGAATTCAACGGGACCTGAGCAAGAAATCTGAAAATGAATCTTGGTGAACCGATTCCAAAAAGTTTATTTACCATCTCGGGTTGCTATACCTTTCTTTAAGCTGCAAAAGTGCATCTGTCGTTACTTGAAATTAATATTGTTTTAAAATATAAAACCGGCCACAGTGTTTAGACTATCTTTTGAAAACAGGTATAGTTCTGTGATGACGAATGTGATGGTAATGACATCTTATGGTCTCACACACAAAAAAAATATTAATAGACTAGATGCTTGCCGCTGTACTTTCGGGAAAAGAGCTACTTTAACCCTTAGCTCCGAAGGGGTTCCCGGCCGCGGCACACGCCTCCCTACGGGCGATTTCCGAGATTTTTGGAAAAAATACCATTACTTCAAACCGTCATATCTGAGAAACTGTAATAGCTAGAGATTCAAATAAAAGTTCATAAGACTCATCAACTCCTCCTCTTTCCAATGATGGTATCCCGAGGTCTCTAGGTGGTCCCGTCGATGAGTAAGGATGAGTTGAAGACGAGTGGTTTTTCATGTTTTGGCGCGCTGCTCCAAGCGCGAACCAGTGGCTGGGGCCTCAGCCCAGCCAGCTAGCTTTGGCAGCACTGCCTGGAGTGGTGATTGTAACACTGCCCGTGCGTCCTTGGAAGGAATGCGAAAGATTCCACTCATTTTTTTCCATTGCTCCTTACTCACCGCCGTGAGAATGAGTCCTCACCCGGTTCATGTGGCTCACCCAAGGATTTACCGCCTGCTCCATAATGCCTCTATGCCCCGTAGGTGTGTGGGGAAGGAAGTATATCATCGTTTTTCTGTACTCACTTTTGACGTAAGGAATATTTCTCCTTTACCTCGTTTTTCTGTTCTCACTTCTTCCGTAAATAATCATATTTCTCCTTTACAATGACACTTAGACCTGCACTGTACACCACCATTACGCGTAATTACACTTTGACAAGTAAATGTTGTTGCTCTTTCACGCATTATCGAAGAGTATGAGGTAATTATTTGTACTGTAAATCAGACTGCTTTGTACTATTCAGGGTTATAGTGAAAATCATAGAAATGTTTCACACAACTTACATTATTTGTACTTCACATCACAGATACACTGATGCTCATATTTGGCACAATCTCCCTGAGTATTGAGTGAAATAATTTAGGTATAGCCAAGCAGGTATTTTTCTTTGTGTCCCGCTCACAAGTGGTTTTCTTTCAGGTAACACGTAGGCAAAAGCAAAGTATTTCCAATAATTTTCAAACCAATATCCAATACACAGTATCAATTTCTGTATTGCACTTACTATACAGTACATAACTTATTTGCACTTGTTGAACTTACTATGAATGACTTACATCTTAGCACTTACTACACTTCACTCATACTATCACACTTTTCACTCATTTATGAAAATACGCAAACTTGTGCATTACTGTACATTATTTACACTTCCCCACACACCTGCTCAGTACTCACACTCGGAGTGATACTCTGAGAAGCATTTGGGGCATAGGGGGACCTTGCATTCTGCACATTGGTACGAGGTCTCTTTTCTTGCTGGGGGACGGCGTTTGGTTGTGCTGCAGACGTGTCACCGCCTGTATGCCAGACGACCTGCTGCTGTTCTACCTATCTCCACAATCTTGTGCCGACGGAAATACTCAGCACAGCTGAGCCTATCAGCTGGAGCCGCTGTCCCCCGCCTAGCACCTGTCACCTGAGCAGTAGAATATTGCTCAAGGAGTTCGCGTGCAAGCTCTCTCTCAAACTCTTGTAAAGAGAGAGGTTTCCTTACAAGCTCCTTGAACAGTATGAAACCGTTCAGGACGGCGATATCAAGAAGGTGTAAGAACGCCTTCTTGTACTACCTGCAGGACTTACGTAGGCAATCTACCTCACCAATTTGCATGTCCGATTTATCAACCAGCCGCATGTTGATTGTAATCATTGACTGCATCTGGCTTTACCACGGGTTCCCTGGTCCTGTAATCTGTTTTACCAGTTTCCTCCAGCACACCCTTATGAACTGTAGACAACATGTTAACCCGTCTCTTATCATGCCAGAGAAGGGCTAACATGTTCCCACATTTCTTTGTCAGAAGGGCTCCTTTCTCAGTATTTCCCGGAAATACTGGGAAATTCTTTCTGTTTGCCCCAACAGTTCCACAGGACCCAGTACCATGGTCAAACAAATACTTTGTCAATGCCGGGGCTGTGTAATAATTATCGGTGTACAGAATGTGGTGCCTGTTGAAATACCTTTCCATCAGCACTTTCACTACTGATGCAGAGAATCTATGAGGATCATTGCTAGGTATATCAATATCTGTAACTTATTACATCCAGCACATATCCAGTTTTTCAGTCACAAAGCACAAAGAATTTCAGGCCAAATCTGTGACGCTTTTATGGCACATACTGAATAAATGCAAGCCTGCCTCTGAATAACACCAGCGACTCGTCAATAACCACTTTCTGGAACGGACAGAAAACCCTGGAGAATGACTCTTTCAGGATTGTCAGGATTGGTCTTATTTTCCATAACCTATTGTTCGGTTCAGGCCCATAATTTCGATTGAAATGTAGGAACCTCAGGATTACCAGGTACCTATCATGGGCCATGTATTTTTCGAAGACAGGTGTGCCAACGAGTTCATCCACTGACCAATAGTCGTGAAGCATATGTTTTTTTTACGTGCGCCATCAGCATGGTCAGGGCGAGCCACACAAACATCTCCCCCACCTCTACAGGTATCCATTCACGCAAGTGCACTCTTGCTAGCAGGTATGTTCAGCGGTGGCTGAATCGGTAGAGAGGTGGCCTGCAGTCCTGATGGACCCAGGTTCGAATCCCGGCTGGGGCAGGGAACAGTTTCAGGATTTGAATTTCATTAAAAAGCAGACTTTCCTGATCTACCAGATGACCCGCCGACATGTCATAAAAATACCCCCGTTAATACCAATACACCAGTCCTGTATGAGACAGCCCTAGCATGTATTCAATATGGACGGTGGGTGTTAGCGCCGAAGTGGTGACATGTGGAGGTGTAGGAGGACTACTGGGCCTTGGGATAGGCTACTGCCCCCGAGATATAGGCCCTGAAGCCTTTGCCCAGAGTCGGACACATAAAAAAAAAAAAAAAAAAAAAAAAAAAATGACCTGGTGAAAATTAATTTCATCCACCAGATACTGCAAAACTGCAGTCGTGAAAATTGCCTTGAATAGACTACTATACCTCATACCAGTTAATTTGGCCAGGCATGTATGGCAACACTGTTCCCACCGAGATTCTGATTGGCTGGAGGTGTTTGTTCGATTTCGTTGTTGCTTAAACCGATACTCTCTTTATTATCAGATATGATACTGAGTTTGTCGACAATACAATCGTCAGAAGCAATAACAAATCCGTTATATACTTAACAATAATGAAATCTGCGTAGGAAGATAGAAATATGAGCCAACAAATTATTATAACAGTCCAAGTCAAGGTCAGCATTCGAACAGTTCCTTTAAATCGCCGACACTCGATAAAATTACAGAAAATTAAGGATACCTGCTTAATCTAAGCGCTGGTGTAACACATTTAAATTTTAAGTCCAGTCCGTACTATGATAATAGAGGAGATGTAATGAAATAGTTTCCTTTAGCCTACTTTGATTTTCGCAATTTTTTCAAACCTCCCACCCCGCACAACTTGTCTTTTCATCAGAATTTTTAATTATTCAGAGTTGTGGCACGATTTAACGGTGCGGACTGATCTTAAAATTTAAATGTGTGTTACACCAGCGCTTAGATTAAGCAGGTTTCCTTAATTTTCTGTAATTTTATCGAGTGTCGGCGATTTAAAGGAATTGTTCGAATGCTGACCTTGACTTGGACTGTTATAATAATTTGTTGGCTCATATTTCTATCTTCCTACGCAGATTTCATTGTTGTTAAGTATATAACGGATTTGTTATTGCTTTTGACGACTGTATTGTCGACAAACTCAGTATCATATCTGATAATAAAGAGAGTATCGGTTTAAGCAACAACGAAATCGAACAAACACCTCCAGCCAATCAGAATCTCAGTGGGAACAGTGTTGCCATACATGCCTGGCCAAATTAATTGGTATGAGGTATAATAGTCCAAGGTCTGGGGGAAAGTGCATCCTCCTGCACACGTGCACCCTCATCATCAAATGCTGGCACAGACAGCTCAAAGCCGGCACCATCCTCCCACACAAATGTATCTACTCTACCCACACGTGGTAGAGCAGGCCGTCTGGCAGTTGCACTGCGTTTTCTAAGCACTCGTGCACGACCACGTGCACGACCACGGGCAGGGGTAAGGGGAGGAGAGGGGGAGGGAGAGGGAGAAGGAGAGGGAGAGGGAGAGGTGGGGGAGGTGGGCGAGTAAGAGGGTGATGACTCACCTGACGCGGAACTTTCCTTTGAAGACGCTCGGCGCTGCGTATCACCACGTGGCTTCCCTCTAGGTAATACAACTCCTGAAGGGCCTGGTTGAGGTGATTCTGTCCTTGAAGTGGTAGGCTGAGGTGTGGGGGAGTGGTGGAGGAAGATACGTCAGTGAGCAAGTGGTGAGAGTGTGGGGGAAATGGCTCTGCGTCGTTTTTTCTGCAGATGTCCGCCAGGTGCACGGCCACTTTCCCGATATCCTGGGTCATCTACCGCCTCCTCATCAGCTAAATCATCGCTGTCGTAGGCTCTCCCTTCCTCCTGTAGAAGTCGGAGAGCCCTCTTTGACATCGGAGAGCAAGTAGGGGATGGAGGGCAAGAGAGCTCGCTCTCCACGTGGTAGCTTTGTTTGCCCTCTGACGACGTACTCTCACTCAGTGTTTGAGATGACACAGTTTCGTCTAGGGCACGTCCTATTGCACTATCACTAAGCCCTTTCCCTGGCACAAAGGGCATGACTTTAGCGGAGGTCGATGAGGCGATCGGCCCTTCACGTGGTGTTATGGAATCGGACGAAGTCGAGGAAGATGACATGGTTCCTCTCGCTACAACTGCCGAGTACAGACTGAACAATGCACCCGTGGGGTACCGGTGGGTCCTACCTACCCCGTAGGTATCACAGAAAATGGTCCTGCACTCAAACAGTGGCGGGAAGGTGAGTGCGGTATAGCAAGGCAACTGTCGGCCCTGCGCGCCCTGAATCCTGTCGTGCATACACGTCAACCGGCGGATAAGGGTTAAAACCTCGTAAGTCTGGCAAAAATTATTTTAGTTTGCCAACAACTCAAGAAAAGGTACGGATAATCTGGCAATGCTTGGCAACTTCGCAGCTCGCGAGATTGTTGCCAGACACCGTCACTCTCCATGTATCCATGCATATTCCATCCATTCTTCAGTCCATCTATCTGATCGAGTTATTTGACATGTAATCCGTCCACCATCTGTCAGTTCTTAATATTATCAATCATCCAACATTTGCTCCTTTTTTGCCCTATCAGGTACCTAGACACACGGGAGTAGGGTTCTCAGTCATACCATTACCAGTAAGCAGAGGTAATCACCCTTGCTCGCCCATGGGTGATGTGAGCAGTAAATCCAAACCAACGCGCATGTAAACTTTTATGTGCCTTATCCGGTTGTAACACCTTTATGCACTTGACCAACAGGTGTCATTGGGTTTCATGGTTAACACACGTCATAAATGGTTTTTTGTATGCTACAGGAAATCATTAGGCGCGTCACTCAGTGTATAATCACTACATCGACATAGTGAATGATGGGCGCCCCTACCAACAGTATCAGTATCACTATCCAGAACCCATAAATCCATCTGTGTGTCTATGTAACCTTTCATCCATTCATCTAACATTATTTATCAATCTCCTTATACTTGTCTACCTCTCTGTCACTCCAGCCATCTAACCCCACTGTTTCTTACAGCATAAAATTTCCTCAGAAAATTGTTTATTAATTATTTTTTAACCCTCCCAGGGGCTGGCCTATCAGCTATATCTCTACGTCACTTAAACTGACGAGCTGTGTAACTCTTATGCCAGTTATAGAAAATGTTGAGCGTGTATGTTGAAATACAGTTCCTTTGTTATCGTCGTACGTATTAATTAAAAGCTATGGCCCTACTGAATGTTAATTTTATCCACCATGAATGCAGTGATTTTATGTTGCTCTCTTTCTCTCTGTCTGTCTGTCTGTCTGTCTGTCTCTCTCTCTCTCTCTCTCTCTCTCTCTCTCTCTCTCTCTCTCTCTCTCTCTCTCTCTCTCTCTCAGAAGCATGATATATGAATACATAAAAATGGATTGAAAAAAATAATAAAAATAATAATCAACAATAGTACCCTATTACCTGAAAAAAATTGAACATGAAATAATAATTTTTAATTAAACTGAAAAGGTCAAAGCTGCACTTCAAGAAATTATTCAGGGCGACTCTGTATCCCATTTTACGAACACGCAATAAAATATAGATTTCCTCACGATTTTAATGTACCAGTGTATTATTAATACTTTGCCCCCAAAATCTAATGCATACCTCACAGCAGACAAAGGAGTAATATATAACAAAAAGGCCTAAGATCATGTAATTTACATGAGAGTGATGTGTATTGGGGGAGTAGGGGTCGTTGCTGAATAAGAATATTAACCTCTTAATTGTAATGACTTACTTTGCTTATCAGTCTGACTACAATCAGATGATTTGATTCAACATTTTTATAAAACTACATTCTTGAAGAACTGAAATAAGGGTATATCAACACCCACAGTTCTATACTTTCCTTAGCCGGGTGAACTCGTTCGGATATAGTGCCAATAAAAAAAAAAAGTGATGAATGTATTAATGCCTACGAAACCTTCTAAATTCATATGGGGAATGGTTGTGAGTTGTGTGACGAGGTCGTTGCTGAGTAAGGATATCAATGCTTATAAAACCAACAGTATGCAGGGAAGAATCATCATAGAGAAAGTAAAGGATCTTTAAGAAGGCCTGGTGAGTGACGAACAAGTTGGTTCTAGGACAAATGGCTGTGTGAATGAAATATCTGTAATGAGACGGGTAGTGAGGGAGGCTTGTGAGAGGGACTATGAGGTATTTATGGCATTCATGGATCTGGACAAAACATACAGCAAGGTAAACTTGAACTTAAGAAAGCTTGGTATCAAGTCTTGAGAAGAACAACAGTTGAGAAAGGAGAGGTCACAGAGAAGTTTTTTACATCTAAAGTCCTGGCGCTCCACTGATCTGTACAACTAAAGTACTGGATGTCTATACCGTTATGTAATAATATCAGCAATCGACTAGTTGCTAATCATAAACATATCAGGAATAGGAACACTAGCGTAGATATGACCCACATCACGTTTATTTCTGGCCAACTTTTCGAAATATACACGTTTCATCATCAGAACCTGTATACAGGAAATAGCACCATTAAAACAAAAGAAGAGAAACAATATTAAACATATATACCTAAAAATTAAAGTTTGTGTACAAAAAGAAAAGGAGGTGCGGAAAGAAAAAAAATGGAAAAAAAAAAAAAAAATAGTATGAAGAGAAAACAGCAATGTACTACAAATTTGTAGAAGCTCAGCAACCCTAACTTACAGCAGTGCCATGTTTACAGAAATTGTCAGAAGCATTCCCTTTTTAGTGAAGCTAATCATAAACATCGATCACTGATTGCTTCAGAAAAGAAGTTAGAAAATGTAAAGCAACAGCTGAAAGAATCTGTATCATGGCTAGACTTTAATCGGCTCTGGAGTAATATTAACTCTGCAAATGAGAGGAAAACTGTCAGAGTGAAGTTTATTCAAAGTAGAAAACTTAGGAAGTTTGGTTTTGTAGATAATACTGGTTTCTCTCTAGATAAGGTTCTCTTCAGTTACTCGAAAAGGACTTCCTCGGACGCTGAAAAGTGTTATCGAAATGCTTAAAATATTCCTTGTTTCCTAAACGGCTATGCTTTGTGTGGCATTTTTTGTCTTCTGAAAAGTTATATAGATTTTCATCATTACATGAATTGTATGATCCATAGGGTAAAGGAATATCCTATGTGAATAATGTTCTTAGGTCTTTAGCATTTGAGTCCTTCTATTCTCACAACCTGTATAGTGATAGAGGTGTTCTTTCTAACGAATTTTCATCACTGAAATCCCTCTTATCAGATAAAATGTTGATTGTTACGAGGCCTGATAAAGGAAATGGAGTTGTGCTCCTTGATAAGGATGACAGTGTAGTTAAGATGGATGTTATTCTTGCGAACAGAACTAAATTTTCTCAAATAACAGATGATGTGTTTCGATTAATCTTAAAATATGGGGACAAAATTCTTAGGCTACTGACTAGATTAAAATCAACAGGTGTAATTGATGATCATAGTTACAGTCATCTTTATGTTTCTGGCTCTCAACCTGGTGTGCTGTACTGTTTACCCAAGATGAATAAACAGAATTGCCCCCTTAGACCAGTTTTATCAGCTATTGATACCACTGAAAATAAATTTTAAAAATTTTTGGGAACGATTTTATCACCCAGTACTGTTAATGAATACACTGTTAAAGACTCTGTTACATTTGTCAGAGAAATGACTAATATTAATGAAGGTGAATGTGTAATGGCAAGTTTTGATGTACAAAGTTTGTTTACGAATATTCCACTACATGAGACCATTGAGATTTGCATCAGTAACCTGTTTTCTGGAAAAGACTTTACTTCATGGATTTAGTCGGCAACAATTCAGGGAACTACTTAATATGGCCGTCGGCGATATGTTATTCTTATTCAGTGATAAATTTTACATGCAGAAAAACGGAGTAGCAATGGGCCACAGGGCCGACCTTGGCTAATTCATTTTTATGCCACCACGAGAAAACTGGCTCAATGACTGCCCTGGTTCATTGAAATCCATTTTGTACAGGGGATCCGTGGATGACACTTTTCTGCTTTTTAGGTCCCATGTTCATGGTCCTATATTTCTTTATTATTTGAATTCTAAGTACCAAAACATACAGTTTACTCCTGAAATAGAATCGAATAATTCTTTTCTTTTTTGGACATAAAAATTATTCATTCTGGTAATTCTTTCGAGACGTCGGTGTACCGTAAGCCAACATTCACTGGACTCGGTACTAAATTCAGTTCTTTTATCCCTCTTAATTTTAAGCGAAATTTTTTTTTAGAGAGAAAATGAATGGATGAAGAAAAAACAAAGGAAATAAAAAAAAAGTCCATGTGCCTAAAGGCATCCTCTATTCATAAATTAATTATAACAACTGGATTAAAATAATAGTGGATTAAATGTTTGTGGGAAGCAATTCCTAGGAAGAGAATTCCAGAGAACAGCAGTTCTGGGGATACATGAATATTGTTAAGCAGAGGTCTGCATTGCCGGGGAGAGAGTGTGAGTTCACGGGCGTTCCCAGCTGCCCGAGTATTTCGGGAGAAAATGTGAAGGGGAGGCACAATTGAAGCAAGTTCGTCAGAGCACTTACGGTAAAAATATCGGTAAAATAATGCTAAAGAAGCAACATCTCTACGTACTGATAATGGAGGAAGGTCCTGCGTAATGGCAGGATTATTGATTAATCCAATGGCTTTATTTTGAATTTTGTCCACCTGCCCCAGTGCAACCGCTCCATATCCACTCCACAGTGGCGAACAGTATTCGATTTGAGAACGTACATGACTTTTGTGTATTGTTGCCAATTGCTCGTCAGTGAAGAATTCACGAACTCTGTACAAAAGTTCCGGTGTTTTAGGAGCACTTTTAGCAAAGGATTTAACATAAGTTGTCCAGCTTAGGTTGGTGTTTAGTGTAACACCTAGGATATCAATTGTAGTGGATGTGGAAATAATGACATCATTCAAAATTATGTGGGAGTCTGAGGGATTCTTTCTGTTGGAGAAATTTATTAATTTAGTTTTCTGCGCATTAAAGGAGACCAATTTTGTTTGTCCCCATTGATTAATTTTAGAAAGGTGGTGATTCAAAGAAATGCCGTGTTTATTTGGGAATTTATAATATCAGATTGTGTAAAGGACGTGCTAAATGTGAAAGAACTATGAAATGTCGAGTCATTCTCATAAGAGTGTATTGGGTTGTGAGTGACAGATAGGACGTCATTTATATGAATGAGAAAGAGGGTTGGCGCCAAAACTGCTCCCTGAAGTAAGCCAGCATTTATGGAATGAAACTGTGAATAAATTCCATCTACCATGACCGATATTTTTCTGGTATGAAGATAAGAAGAATCTAGAGGAACCAGTGATGCAAGGCCACAGTGTGACATCTTAATGCATCGGTGAATGTCTTCAATGATGGTACTTGCAGCATACCACATGGGAGGAAGCATCATTTCTGCCCTCACACGTTACTTGAGCGACCACCTTTTGGGGTAACAATGTGCACATTAGAAGATTATGGATGACACTGAGGGAAACGACATCGAAATCTGGCTGCTGGGTGAAACATGATTGTCAGAAGTTGGCTGTTTTTGCTGTGGCTCAAGGCTCGTCTGGACATGTACTCGGTGGATTACAGACTGAAATTTCATTTTTCCAGCAGAATGAGGCTTATACATTGAATGCATAAACATATCAAATATTTTCATCCATATCACAACATTATTGTTTTACTTACAACATATAAGTTTAATTCTATATTTAAAGAATTAAATCGAATTTTATAATGAAAAAAGTACAATATTGATCGCAATTTTACTTTTAAATTACATTACGACATAAGTTTCACCATATCATTCGAGGGTGGAGAAGGAAATACTGTATATAAAGACGTGAAACGTCCAAGGGGAATACGTACAGGAGAAGAATATGTCTGGAGGGGAGAGGGATAAGTTAGGGTGGAAAATGTCCGAGGGATAAAATGTACAGGGGGGGGGGGTTATATCTGGGCCCCTAATGGACACCTGCCTTACACTACTTCTCACAATACACATTGCCTTATCGGTATACATGTATATTTAAATAGATGTAATATCACATAATATTCTGTAAAACTTGTATGAAGAAGCCTGTTTATATGATCTCACAATATTCTTTAAAGGAACACTGCTTTGATGCGGAAAAAAATAAACAAATGTGCATCCCAGTAATCGGTGGAGCCAGAATTGACTAGTTGGGTGCAAGCAAAATAAGCAGGCCCAGTACTTCTGTAGTCGCGGCGCGCAGGTCTGAAGGTGTCATTATCGTGCCCTGGCAACCTACCTGTCAACAGTGCGTCTGATTTCGTTGGTAATATGATACGCATGTGTTTTGTGTATAATATGTTCGTGTATAATAATATTCGTGTATAATATATTCGTGCATAATAATATGATTCGTGTATAAAATGATACGAAATCGGACGCACTGATGACAGGTAGGTTGCCAGTGTGCGCTAATGACAACCTCAGAGTCTTGCGCCGCGACTATAGTACCCTGAAGCACCTCAATAAATCATCACAGTCGTCATTCTGTTCTCGTTTCCTATTAAGTTAACCTCAGCCCCTTACCCCTCACTCAACATAATTATCGTCTCCGTGAAAGGAAACGCAATTTAGTGCAATAACATTCACCTCCACGTGTTATCCAGGAGCTGGCAGACGTTGTTTCTAAGCAGGTTGCCACCAGAGTTCTTACCAAATGAACATTAGCAGCCTGTCCCGAGCAGAAACAAAATTAATTAGGGTTGTAAAATTTTCCTTCACACCATCCCTTAATTTATTAGTTCAACAATAATCCTAAGTCTGATCCTTCTCCTCTGACTCTTCCTCATTATAATATACTTATCCCATAAAATTAACCTCGCACCCTATCTCCAGCAAATCACATCTTACCTTGAAAGGTAACCGACTTCCCCGCACTAACTTGTGCCTTCATCTGTCACTCAGGCCACCAACAACATTGTGGCTCTTACTAAGCCTAATGACACCCACTCATCCCTTCCGCACCATTACCCTACGTCACGTCTATCCACCCCATACCTCACCTAACTTCATCTCACCTCGCTTATGTCACTTTGCATTTCTATCTCATCTCACCTTCACTTTTGCCGCACCCTTACCGCATCTCATCTCACAAATACCTCGCTTCACCTTGTCTCACCTCAATCTTGCTTAATTTAACGCACCATCACCTCACCTCACCTCATCACTGCCTCAAGGATGTCTTTTTTTATATTATTCTTGGTGCTGCTAGAAGATCTTATTCAGCTTACGAGGGATCGTTCGAATCGAGGGAGTAAGTAACAGGATTTAATTCCATTGGCTGCAACTCTTGTCTCCAGTTCTAT